>NC_071976.1:14439720-14556683 GCF_026283585.1 Hylaeus volcanicus
CTTGACTGTTTTAGTAAAAAGATGGAATAATATTGTTTAGGTATTAAAAGTAATAATTTAGTAAATTATACGTTATTAAGTGTAGAGTAGGTAATACAACAATAGTCGTACAAATATAAATTATTTATTAATTACATTCCCTAAAAATATTGTTTTTGTTTTTTAAAATATCAGCTTAAGTACCTATTTCTTTTGCTAATTAGTCTCGAATAAATAATTTATGTTTCTATGAGTATTGTTGTATTACCTATTCTACTTTTAATAACGCATGATTTACTAAATAAATACTTTCAATATCTAACCAATATTATTTCATCTTTACACTAAAACAGTTAAGGGATTTGATCAAATCATACTATTTCATCTTTTCGTTAAAACAATTAAGGGATTTGATCAAATCATACTATTTCATCTTTTCACTAAAACAGTTAAGGGATTTGATTAAATCACTTACTTTATTAGGGAAATGACCTTACGGAGTTGTTATTTTAACATCTCCCGTGAATTGATTATCTACCTTAGGGATTCCCTGTGACATAGTATATACGTATATGTACATATATTTTTTAATGTATATTCCCCGATTACGCCAAGATGACTTGACCAATCAAGATCAAACCTCTTGCATCTGGTAGAGCATGTCTCTAGGTGGCCCCATTATCCAGACAATTTGCGATTTTTTTTTTGCAAAAAACTGAAAAATTTTGTACTGCTTCTTACTCCGAGACGGATGGACCAACCGAATTAAAACTTCTTGCATCTGATAAAGCATTACTGCCACTTGGTCCCATAAAAAAACATTTAGCTTTGTTTTATTTTTTACCACTTTATATCACTTTTATCGCAAAAAGAGTACTATTTCACGTATGTTCGGCTTAAAATCCGTTTTATAAAAGGTCTGTATATTGATAAAATACTGTAGGTAATTAACATAACAATTATGTTCAAATTACTGACTATTTGTACTAGTTTTTTAACGAGATATTTGTGTTATTATAGTGTAACGAATGTTTACATGTTAATATGACATTGAAGAAAAATGTATATTTAACACGTTTTCTAAGTTAAATTTAACACTACAAGTTTGTTAAACTTAGACAAAGAATTGTTAAAGTTACCAGCATTTGTGTAAATCTATTCAACATAGAGCTTGTGTTTTCGATTTACACAAGCACGATATGCTAAATTACCACTAAAATATTGGTGGATAATTTAGGACATGTGAGTTGTATTGAAATTAACAAAAAATTTTCAGCAGTGTTTAAGCTGGGTCCAGTTGGTTTATCCTGTGATAGAGTCACTTGTCAGGTTTCTTGAAAATGAAATTATAATGATCCAGGTTATAGAAAACTATTTATTCCTGTCAATAGTGAGAGTACAATACTATTAAATGAAAAATGAAGTTTCCTCAAACGGAGGTGGCCGAGGTGTCGCTGAATTTTTCACGAGGAGGGGGACTTCTCGACAGTCGATCTGGAGTTTCTATTTCTTGGGCGTCGATTCTTCTCTCGTTTTCCGTCTCGAAGCCTTGATCGACATCTGGGAGAATTTTCGCGTACGTTCGATGGTGCGAGGAGAGTTGCTTCTTTGATTTCATTCGCTGTTTAGCCTTGTGCTGTTCTATCGAAGTCAGCAAGTGTTCTGGGGGATTCGACGAAGTCAATTTTAAAACCTGCTCCTCGTCTTGTGTTTGACTGCAGTTCTTCCTCTGAACACGACCTCTCGCTGTCGTAAAGATTGGTCTCGTTGTTTCTTGAATACACCCACAATCCAGTTTCGTGATAGTCGTCATTGTACCACATGGTTCCAAACTCTGAAAGGTGTTTATCTATTATTTACTGAATTGAAACATACCAAGATCAACTTCTACATGGGTGATTCCATTCTGAGAGTGATTATTAATGTCCTGTACTATTTACTCTCACTGGTTATACTTTAACATTGTATTTATAAAATTTTTGTATTAATACGATCCTCATGAACGTATTTCATCACTTTTTCTGTGTAATATAACTTGCAGTCCAGAGAAAACTTACAATATATCACTTAAATGTCAGTACCGTGTTATGTCCATTTCTAGAATTTATCTATAAATTCATTATTTTCTTTGTCGCAATAAACGATTCAAACCAATTAACCCATAAAACTTAATGTATATAATCAAACTTAAAAAAAATGACAAATTTTTCTTCAATATATTAATTCAATATTGAATTCTGGCTTAATAACATTTGTCCTTAGATTTAAACGGATTTTTTAATTTGAATTTGTACGACTCGTGCGCCATCTACCTCGAGATTAATAAAACAACTAGTTAACCTTATTGAAAGTACATTAAAAATGTAATGTTTAAAAACATAATCCTGTTGAAATTGTGCAACAAGTTTGTGTCATTTTAAAAGTCAGTTTTCAAAAAGGTATGTTATAAATTGACTTGTCAGTACCGTGTTACTGGTAAATTTAGTAAATTATTGATTCTTTTTATCATAAGTAATGAACTTTTGTACTTATTACTAACCTAAATAATACCGTAATTGGATATTATCAAATTCATAACCAAATAATTACAGTTGCTAATTGAATTTAAAATGTCAGTACCGTGGCTGTCAGTACCGTGTAAAAAAATAGTATAAATATATTTAATTATTAATAAAATTATTTTTATTATTAATTATAATTTTTTCATGGCAGATGGCCCCAACACTTCGTACAAGAAAATTATAATATCGAATATTGATGCCATATTACCAAATAATTTCATGCCTTACGTAGGTACTATGAAAGTACATCAATACTCGTGGAATAAATTACAGCATAATTGTATTTTATCCAATTCATTAAGTTGCTTTGATCGTTCTAATGAAAATTCATGTAAACACTTTTTTATGGGAAGAATTGACTACTCTTCAAACGATAAAGTTGGAAATATAAACAAACTCTAAAAGTTTTTAAAAAGATGTTGCTAGTGATTATTCAACAAAAAGTCAGACTGTATCACTACGTAGAAGCTCGAGAATTCAAAAAATGCTGTGATGGAAACCAAAAACTATATTTAAGTTAATTTGTTCTTCGTAAAATAGTATGTGTTAGATCTCAGTTGATTAATATTTTATATAAATTATAATGTATTATTACTTGTTAAATACGAGTTACTATTTATTATTGAAGTGTTAAATAATTAGAATAAAAGAGTTTTAAAATGTTATAATACAATTCGTAAATACATTTAATAATTTTTCTAAAGAATATCTACTAAATTTATTTTATGTCAGTACCGTGGATAAATGAGTTAGTGCCGTGGCAAGAAAAATTTGAAATTTGATTCTTATTCTCGATATTTTAACGTTGTAGCAAAATCCTTTCGGACTTTCATTTTTACAATAAAATAGAATAATAATATGCATAAAAAAAAATTTAATTATAAAATTGAAAAATTTTCAATAAAAAAAGTAGCAGTTAGAACAGGATCACCCACATATAATTCAGTAATATAACATAGAACATGGAATATTGTGCATAAAACGAAAGAAACTTTTAGGATAACCTAATAGAATGTATAAAACTACAATGATCTAGAATTGTATAAAATACGAAGTGAATTCAACTGAAGTAGACAGAAGGATATCGCCGATTCGAAAATAGTTATTTTGTATACTTCAAAGGGTTAATTGACGCGATTGTCCGTTTTGAAATGTGTCTTGTTGTTAAATACTTTGTATGGTGCACGTTTCGATCGATCTTCGGTGCACTGTTGGAAACTGGCACTTTGTAATTTTCCTTGAGGCCTCAGAGACGGTGTAGCAACTCTCGAACCGAAGTAATATTCACCAATCAGTCGTTTTATTTCGTGCGTGTAGTATCTCTCGCTCATGTCACGTTTCATTTGTAGTTCTTTTAGCCTTTGCAACTTCTGCATCGCTACCATTGCCTCGGGCATGTTCACTTCTGAACACTCGTGGAAACGTCGATGCTTCTCACGTAGAGTAGCATTATTACTCTGACGTGGCGCGACGTTAACGACGTTAACGTACAGCGAGTCATCTGGATTATCGTGCAACTACAAAGAAAAATGTTCAGTAAATATGGTGACAACCATAATGGGAATAATGTTCTTTTTCGTGGTCAACAAATAAATTATGTTGTTACTGACATTCTTGTTTTTAAAGGGGTAGTTTACTTAGGACTGTTTAAAAGAGGTCTAGCTTTGAGTATTCTTTTTGTACAAACGGATAATTTTCTGGTATTAAATTTACGGGTACTCGAAAGAACGTTTCTTCGAACATATGTCGCAATTTTCATATTTGAAAATATTTTAAATTACCAAAGTTGCGGCATTGTCATTTTTTGCATGACCATTCTGCGGTGATCACTTTATCTCAGAGCTGGGTTATCCAAAATAAAAAAATCAAGCGTTTTTGAATAATATATTAAATTGTTCAAGTGCTATCGAGCCGCGTTTTTAAAAAATTAATTGTGCGCAAAATGGCAACGATTCAAATAAATTTTGGCCCGAAAAACGCCTATTTTTCACGCATAAAAAAAATTAGGCTAAAATATAGTACTTCATGTAAAATTAAGTCAAAAAAATGATCTATTGTCAGATGCCGATTGTGATGACACTTTGTACAAATATGCATTGGATTTATTTGAGAACTGTACCATATTTTGTTGCTACAAATGTTTCGGTTTTAAAAAACAAACTACCCTTTATGTCATAATTCTGTTCATGTTTTCATAACACTTAAATTGAATAATAAACACGCATTGAATAATTTAAAAAGAAAGAAAAAAGGTGTATTATATTTAGAGATCAGCCAATTTATATAAATAATTTCTAAGTAGGAGAGCAAGAATTAAACTTCTAAAAAGAAATTTTTCAAATATTACTTTCAAATTTATGATATATTAATATTAATAATAAGTTATATTTCATCGAATATAAGGTAACATGTCGAGATAAAATTCAAACGAATATGAAAAACACAAGTAAAACGTATACCAATAAATATTTCATAAATTAATATAATAATACTAATATTTTGTTTTGTATAAACACAGATATTCTGAAGTTCTGCAGATGTTTTTCATGAATTTGTGATCAAACACGTGCATTCTCCGCATATTTTCAAAATCAACCACCTTGAAACTGAAGTCCCGTACATAAACAATTTATTCTACATTTTAGATTTCTTTTTTTGAAAGGTATTTGCTTCTTTTAATTTGTATCGCGTATTTGGACTATTCCCTATATGAATCTAATTTCATAAGGACGTTAAATTGTCTCTATATGAATTTATTATATTCTCTATATCCATATTCATACAAAATTAGGATAGAAGGGTCGATTTTCGCGTTTTAAAGGAGTGACTCCTGTGCTTTGTATGGCTCGTACGCACTCACACAGCTCCACATCACTGTGAAAAAGAACATTATTATTTCGCTAGATAAATGTTCAAACTTGTCCCCAAGCTCCTATAGGTAGTCTACTTTTGCTTTTTTGTGTCATAATTAATAATATTCAGTAATATTTCCCGATCAAAAGAAGCAATATGGTGGCGCGACAGTGCTGCCGCGTTGTCTGAACAAACGCTGCTGAAACATACGCTGCTGAATATTATTAATTATGACACAAAAAAGCAAAAGTAGACTACTATAGGAGCTTGCGCACAAGTTTCAACATTTATCTAGCGGAAACGACTATTGAGTGGTCTCAAATTTGAATTGTCAAGACAAAAATAGGACAATTCCGTGTACAGTTCCGTGTACGTATACAGTGATGTGGAGCTGTGTGAGTGCGTACGAGGGCATACAAGGCACGGGAGTCCACTCCCTTAAAATGTATTTTACCCTACATCTTCAGCCTTTTTTTTTTTGTAAAGGAAACCTTTTCCTTTAATCACTACCACGTGTATCTACTTGGCATCCTGCACGTCTAGCTATATATTCCTACAAAGCTAGAAACGAAACAGCGTGTGTTCTTCTAAATATTTCATTTTTGGCACTCACGGTATACATATACGCAATTCCTGTGATTTAAATTACGTCACGGTTTAGCTTGTATTTATAACGTAAAAATAAACATTGTAGATCATACGTTATTCTTATTAACACCAGACGTCTCGACTTCAACGACAGTTTCCTCTGAAGTTCTCTCTCCTAGAAATTTAACATCGTGTCCGTCGGCGGAGTCATGTTGATAAGTGCTCGAATTAGCGTATCGTATATCATTAGGATGCATTTCTCTGGACCAATTGTATCCTGGGACGGTAGTGGTGTACGGCGATGTTTTACGACGATGGTCTGTTGCTACTGGTGGCCACCTTGAAATACAAACAAATCTTAACATCACAAAGTTTTTATTTTCGTAACTAAAATCACTACAGATTAACACGTTGATTGCCATTGGTAACAGTGTTTCGCTAAGGAATTACAACAATTAATTCTGAGATTAATTAATGAATACTCAAAATTGAATTTTAACCTCGTAAAAATTTTCACACGTACCAGTCTGCCAATGAACGTGTTAAGAGAGATAATTACTCGTTGGACACTTTGCCACGAATACGACTCGATGGCAAGGCTGTCATTTTAATTTATTTCATAAAATACGCCGTTGAGAGGCGTGAAGCTTTTTGTGCATTATTACGCGAAATTTGCTAAACGATATGTTGCTCTACTTTTCACATAGTTTGTTTCTCCTCTGCAACGCGAACGATACGACTAAGATCCTTGAGCAACTTCAAGGTTCTCGATGCTTAAAGTGAAATGTATTTCTATCGACGAAATTTGCTTGTACGATCGTCGAATGGAAATTTCATAGAAAGCTGACATCAACTATGATTATAACTAGATGCTGGGAACGTTGTTGTGAAATGTTCTCGGTATTACTTTGGAACAAACTAAATTTCTTGCTTCTAATATACATACATAGGTGAAGAGAACTTGACGACCAACGAATGAATTTTATTTTTGATCAGTATAACGTATTGTGAGTTGATTTTCGGCATAAGAAAATATGACACTCCTAATATTAACATTCTTTTCTTTCGTAACAAATTTAAATAAAACATTTAAGGACGTCGACATTTCATTTATCTAAATATATAAGAATGAAAGCCATGGACTCACTGACATATCAACGCCCAGACTAAACCCTTGAACCTAGAAAGCTGAAATTTTGCACAGAGGTTTCCTTTATGATGTATCCAAGGAATAAGAAAGGATCTTAATGCCCTTTAATATAATTAATCAAACACCTATTTCGGCATTCCAAAAAAATTCAACCCCTAAAGGGGTGAAAAGGGGTTGCAACATTTGTATGAGTAAATATTTTGTTCGTGGTCGGATTTACTTCGTACTTGGT
Source organism: Hylaeus volcanicus (assembly GCF_026283585.1). Taxonomy (NCBI): domain Eukaryota; kingdom Metazoa; phylum Arthropoda; class Insecta; order Hymenoptera; family Colletidae; genus Hylaeus; species Hylaeus volcanicus. Next base: position 14,447,084 of record NC_071976.1, read on the forward strand.
TTTAATATGCTCATTAATACAATTATTTTGCTTCAAAGTTACCTTATTTCCGTAAATGTATTTAGTAACTTCAAATTTCACATGTAATATAGAATAAAATTAGTATTCCACGGAGGTGAAGCCGGGGGACACAGCTAGTGTGTACATACATACAGTCAGTGTAATAAGTATTCGTACAGAAACCATTTATTTTAAATGGGGTGCTGTACGAATACTTTTTACACTGACTGTATGTACATAGAAGTTATTATACCATCCGTTTCTGATAAATCACTTCTGAGGTTTAAAGTAAATCACAGGTGGTTATACACACAGACACGCATCCTTGCATACAGAATGTTTCAAAAACATTCATATATGCAGAGGTTACCATACCAAATTTCATGATTTTCTAGTAATTGAGTCCTCAGATATAAGTCAAAACAGAGTACATGATAAAAATTATTTCAAAGGATATAACTGTTTCATACGAAATGTCATGCGACATTCGTTTTGGAGCCGCCTTCGGATCATCGCAAGCTCGCGCTCGGTCCGCCCTGACGTCTTGGGTCCTCGCGAACCCATCGCTTGCAAACAGCGGCAGATCAGCTGTTCCGAAAATCAATATATTGATCGGACGGTAACATACACATGCACATATACAGAATTTGTAAAAATATCATCACGAATTTGATGAATTACTTATACACAACTGCAAACAGTTATATTTGTAGAGCAAATGAAACTCTTGCTTATTGATTTTGATACTCTTATAGAGATTTAAAGACATTTTTCTCTATACAAAATAAGTATGTAGCTCTTTATGTCAGATTATACAGAGTGAATCTCGTAAACTCTTACAAGCTGTATTCTCAGAAACTATTGGTGGTATCAATACATTTTTCTTTGTATTGTATGGGACGATAGGCTCTTTCATATGATGTTGGTATGGGGTACTGCTGGATGACCCCCCAGGGTGTCAGGGGACCATAACGATCCATATTATTAAATGGAATGCCATGTAAATGTTTGTTGTTTTGGATATTCCCCTTATAAACAAATAATGTTTGCATTATTTGTTTCATCCTCTGCATATTTTATAACTTATGACAAAAGACATAATTAAACATTTATGATATATAGAGCATCATTCAGTGATCGATTAAACATTAATAACAATAATGGTTCAGAATAAGTATTCATTCGAGACATTAATTGTGAGAAATTTGTCAATATTCTAATATCTATTGATTGAACCAACCAAATATTAATTTCTGACAATAGTTAAATTAATTATTAACAATACTTATTATTTAAACAACGATGGGGAATATGATTTTGCTGTGACATAAATGTTTCACGAATTATTGTTTCTATTTATTCAACGAGCCTTCGACGCGACCGTTACGCGGTTGTTATTCGCCCTTTCCCTTCTCTACTTCGACAAGCACAAGCGTGTCGCTACTACTAATCGGTATTATTCGTGACGAACAATCCTTCACGAGTAATAGCGAGCTAATGGCTGTGAACTTGGAATAAGATCTTTAGATATTAAAAGTGTAAAGTGTAAACTGCAAAAGTTGAAAGTTGAAAAGCGTAAAGTGTAAAGTGTAAAGTGTAAAGTGTAAAGTGTAAAGTGTAAAGTGTAAAGTGCAAAAGTTGAAAATGCAAAAGTGTAAAGTGTAAAGTTCTCACGGGAAGTCCGGGGGTATGGACTTTCGCGAGCGGGGGTGCCGAGTTAGTCGGTCGCCAGAGTCGCAATCGTTAGGTGGGCGCGGAACTTGATCTAGGTACAGAGTCGCGGAACTTATCCTAATTAGAGAGACGCGGAACTTATCCTATTTACAGAGTCGCGGAACACACACAGATATATATACACTCAGTTCATATCCCACACCGAAGCTCTATCGCGAAGCAGAGCGGGAATGGTGGGGATGTTTCGACTAACAGGGGGAGAAAGTATCCGACGGGCGGTCGGATACCCCCCCCCCCCTCCGTTTCGTGAACTAAGTCACGGCGTAGGGGTTTTGAGGTTAGACGGAGAGTGCGGGTCACGGCGAAAGGTGCGAGCGCAACAATTCCACCGTCACTACTCCCTAGGAGGATTGGTTATAGGTGGGGAGCGGTATGCTTCCCGAAAAACAATGAGAGTGCGAGTTTAACGGGTTTATCGGCTTTTTATTGCTGAGGTAGCGCCGTACTCGAGCGACTCTGAGTTCTTGAGTGGCGTGGCTGCGGTATTTATATACATTGGGTCTCGGTTACGCTAGCGAGAGCCGCGCTGCGTATTGCAGCGCGCGACTCTCGACTAGTTGCGGTGGTAACAACCCTGGGAAGGGAGACAGCGAGCGTTGGCACGAGAGAGAGGGTCGCGGCTACCGATAACGTTACATCACCCTCTCCCCTTCGGAGCCGCGCACCTCTTACGCCCGGCTGCCCTCCCACGGTGTTACGGACTTATTAACTAGACTTATCTCTACGGACTTAGAGTTATCTTATACCTACGGTTGTCAGCGCGGATGCTGACCGAAGAAACTTAGTCTACGGGATATATACAATATTTACATGGTCCTGGTTGGGCGGAAGCCTCGTGAAGGCTCGGCGGGGGCTGCTCTGTCTGGGAGCCTGCCTTCCGGACGGGGATCCGCGAAACGGCTGGCCGCGTTCCTACCCACTTGCGTGGCGAGGACCCTGGTGGATTGACGGGTGGAACAAGGAGCTGCTCCTCCGGTGTTCCCATCGCCAGGTCCCGTAGGGCCGCGCTGGCGATTGCGTCGGCGCTGGACGGCACGGGTGGTGGTGGTTCCCTCGGGGCGCCCATCTCCCGTGTTGTCACGTCCGAGTGTGACTCGGCGGTGGGCAGCTCCTGGATAGCGGCTACAGCGGGCTGGATCCGTTGCGCTGGTCAGAGCTTCGGTGGCGGTCCTCGGCGGATCGGTGGACTGGTGAAGTAGCCCACGGTTTCGATGGACTAAATCTGTGGGCGAGAATCCGGCGGGCGACGGCCCTGGGCCCTCCTCAGCGCCTTCGGCGGTGCGGCTCCGGGTGGCAGGGTGCCAGGTTTCGACGCAGGGCCGCGGCGAGGAATGCGAGTATGTTGGCGGTTGGACATTTTGTTTTCGTTTTGATCCTCTCTGCGACGGACGAGCTCTTATGGCCTGAGTTATCAATTTCCCTTGCGGGAAAATTTTTCGGCACGGAGGCCACCTCGCGGCGGCTGTCGGGGAATCTTCGGTAGTGGGGAGTGCCTTTAGGTCCTAGAGGTGCGCGCGCAGCGTGCGGTGCCGTGGCCCCTGGAGCAGCACTACCGTCGGGCCGAGACGGCGAAGCACCCGGTATGGTCCCGTGTACTTAGGCGCTAACTTAGCATTAAAATGCTGACTTGCGGACGAGAGTGCGTGCGCGCGGTACATTACGGATTCTCCGGGTTCGGGCGACCAGTTTCGTCGGTGCTGATTATAATATTTCTCCTGGCGGACGTTGGCGGTGGCTAGCGAACGAGCTGCTAGACGGAGGGCGTCCTAGAGTTGGCCGATGGCTTCCCGACGGGGTAGCGGAATGTCCGGGGTCTCGGGCTGGTCCCGGGTACACGGAGCTCTCGCCCCATAATTCAGATAGGCGGGAGTACTGTTGGTTGCTTTGTGCTTTGCGGTATTATACGCGAAGGCCAGCTCTGGTAGCCAGGCGTCCCACGTGCGATGATCGCTGTCAGTAAACTGGGCGATCATGGTCTTTAGTACCCGGTTAGTTCGCTGCACGGGATTACACTGGGGCGTGTATGGTGGCGTCTTGCGGTGTCCGATGCCGTATTCCTCTAGGAGGCCGGTGAACTCCTTGCTTTCGAACTGACGGCCGTTGTCCGAGATTACCAGTCTCGGCGGCCCGTGTCATAGTACGACTTTTTCCCGGAAGGACCGAGTAACTGCTGGAGCAGTGACTTGTCGGAGGGGTTGTAGCTCAATCCACTTGGTGAACTTGTCCTGCATGACAAGTAGGGAGGTGTGGCCTTTGGTGGAACAAAGTTGTGGCCCCATCAGGTCGACGGATACCACGTCCCAGGGTTGCGTGGCTGGCGTTGTCCACATTTTTTCTACGGGCGGCCGTTGCAGAGCCTTATACTGGCGGCAGCTCTGGCAACGCTGGATGTGCCGGGCGGAGTCTCTGAACATACCCGGCCAATAGTATTGCTATGCTAACCAGGCGTTGGTTTTGGCGATTCCAAGATGGCCGGCGGTGGGAGCGTCATGGTTCTCCTGAAGTATACGGTCCCCGACGGATCGGTGCACGCAGAGTTTCCACTCTAGTTCGGGATGCAGGCTGGTGACATCGGGAAAACGTCGGTACAGCTGGTCTCCCTCCAGCCGGTACTCTGAGTGGTCGGTCGGACGGTCCTGGGTAGCTTGGGTGGTGCGTTCGTACCAGGGATCGGCGGCGGGACTGTCGACTCCGTCGACGTCGTCTGGGGGTCCTTCGGACATTTTTCTGCATGCCGTAAAAGTAACGGTTGTGAAAAAAACTATTATGTAGAATTTAGGGCTGCCGTTCCTACCGCAGTCTCTTCGTATCGGTTTCAAGAGGCACCGTCTAACCCATAGCATTTTAAGTGCGGTCGAGAGTCGAGACCCCCTACTGTGCTTCCTGGTCTCGCAGATTTTCTTGTACCGAAAATCAGTAAACTTTTACGCGTAATATCTTAAAAACTATTTGTAAAAGGGTGTTTACATTAAGCTTGCTGAATTCGTCTTGAAACGTACTATCTATTCATCAAACAAAAAGTATATAATCCCATTTGAAAAATCAAACGTAACTTTCATATCTCTGTAAACAAAAATGATAAAAAAACATTGTTAAGGCCAATAAATCAGCCCCCTCTTGCCATTCAATTTCATATCAGAAACTCTTTTCGTATCTTTAATTGGTTACGAAATAATCGGCTGTCCAGGATTTCGTGGGACATACTGTATATAAACAAACAAATAAATAAATAAATAAGTAGGTAGATGTAAATATGTATATATAAATAAGTAGGTGTATATATGTGTAAATGTGTAAACATGTAGATTGTAAATTGATCCTTTCAGGGTGAGATCCATCCTCACCCCGAGACCCTCGTCTCTGTTGCCCGTTGTCCCTCAAAATCTCCTATCATTAAAAATGTGTATTCCTCCTTATCTTTGAGGACGTACGTTACAAAATCCTTGACGAGCGTCTATTTCTCTCCATTTATAATCATCTGCCGTCTCATTTCTGATATGGACAGCTCTCGTAAACCAAGGGCAGCACACAGCTCTGCCCGCTTATCTGTCCATCGGCGACACCGTATAAAGGGAATCTCCCGATTCGATGCAAGTACGAGCTGAAACACCCATGTCCTAAAACGCCTGGGTGAGATGGTAATTCAGAGTCCCAATGGGTCTCTTCAACCATCTCTCTATGCACGGGATCCACGTGTAAGTTATTTTGTCCCGACACTTGGTGTCCCACATCTCCTGCCAATTCCTCTCGGTGTTCGCCTTAATAGCTTTTTTTTCGACCTCTAGGTTTGGAGCTCCCAGCCGGCGTCCAGAAACACGCACCGCACCCAATCTATTTCTCCTCGCGCGGCTTTCTAGCCGGTATACAGCCGCACGTTCCGCCAAGGTGAGCCAAATCGGTAGTATCTCTGCAAGCACCGTAAGAGCGTCGAGTGACACAGTTCTATAGGCCTTGACGATCCTAGTCCAGCCCGCTGCACTCTCCTGAGTTCTTGAACGTTGCTGCAGTCTTCGACAGCGATCGAGGACCATATGGGCGATGCATAGGTCACTATCGACTCCAGAACTCTGTAGTATAGTATACTAGGCTTGTGGCTAGCTCCTCCCATGTTAGGCATAATGCGTGCCAGAGCGGCCGATACCCGCAACGCCTTGTTCACTACGGTGTTGATGTGGACGCGGTACCATTGGCTTTATCGAATCGCCAAGATACCTGATGCTCTCCTTCGGGTAGATTGAGGCCGCACCAACTCTGACCGAGAAATCGCTCAGTCTCTTCTTGTTCAATGAGAGATCTCCGTCTTCTCAGCCGCGACTTGTAGGTGGTTTCCAACTAGCCATTCCAGAATTCGAGCTACTGCCGTATCCACCTACGACGTCACGACCAGTGCAACGTCGTCCGCGTACCCGACTATTGTGCACCCGTGTGGCATCTGTAGCCTGAGGACACCGTCATACGCCAGATTCCATAATATGGGCCCCACGACAGAGCCCTGCGGGACCCCCATGTGCGGCGTATCCTCATGCCACTCGTCCTCCGCCTTATAACGCAGCCTCCTCTCTCTAAAATAATCGATGATGATCCTCAGGAGGTAGGCAGGGAAACCAAGTCCAGTAGCAGCTCTCACCACGCTCGGCCACGGAATGGTGTTAAAAACGTTCCTGACGTCGAAGGTGACCAGGATGCAGAAAGTTTGCTTGATACGTGCAGTCTCCGCAATCCTGGCCACCTCCTCAAGTGCTTGAAGCCTGCTGCGCCCTATCATAAATCCAAATTGTCGCTCACAAATGCCCTCCACTCCTATGGCAGATACTATGCGCGCGCGAACAATCGCCTCGAAGAGTTTCGCCTCAATACTCAGAAGGCACAGAGGTCTGTAAGATGATAGAAGGCGAGGATCTCTACCTTCTTTGGTTAATATCACCAACCTCTGTAACTTCCATCGCCGTGGAATACGGCCCGACAAAAGAATGGTATTAAAAAGGTTTAACATCAAGTCCATCCTGGCCCTGGTGGTAAGACCGACAATGATCCCAGGTATCATATCAGCCCCCGGTGCCCTGTTTAACTGTACTTTTGCGACCGCCCTCTCGAGCTCCTCTCGGTCAATAGGGATCCGATCCCGCGCAGCCGCCTGGGCGGCCCGCACCTTCCCTGGGTCGGTACGAATCTCTTGGCTGGTGACAACGTGCCCAAGGTACGCAAGTTCGCTACATCCGAAATGGCATCTCTCTGGATTGATGCGGACGTTGGCTGCCTGTAGCCGGTGGAGTACCTCGCGGAGATTATCGAAGTGCTCGGCGAAGGTTCTAGGACAATTATGTCGTCTAGGTAGGCGAAGCTGCGAGGGGCGAGCTGCGGCCCAATCACGTCGTCCAGGAGCCTCTGGAACGTTGCCGGGGCTGAATAAAGTCCAAACGGCATAACTCGGAACTGGTACAGACTCCTTCCTGGTACGGTGAAGGCGGTGAGAGGACGACTGTCGTCTTCTAGCGGTACCTGCCAGCACCCGTCCGCGATGATAGAGCGTGAAGAATGTAACGAGCCTCGCGGAGTTTCTCCAAGGTAGCTTGGATTTGGAGCATCCTTGGCGGTGCGCTGGTTCACTTGGCGGAAGTCGATGCAGAACCGATGACGACTGTTCTTCTTCCGCACTAGTACTACGAGCGAACTCCAGGGACTGACAGAGGGCTCGATGATGCCTGCAGCAAGCATGGCGTCGACTTCTTGGTCGATAATGGCCTGCATCGCTGGGTTGCGAAGCGTATACCGCTGCTTGGGTGGCTGTGCGCCCTCCTTTAGCTGGAGGCGGTGCCGAATCAGGCCGGTGGTTGGGGCGAGCTGCCGGAACTTGGGGAGTTTCTCCTCCAGCAGGCGTTGTAAGGCTTGCTTCTGGTCGGGAGTGTATTCCGTGAGGCCAGTGGTTTCCAGGGCCTCGTCGGTGCCGGGGAAGGTCCATCTCTGTGCCTCGATCTGGACGGTAGTGTGGAGCCGACCTAGCAGGTCTACCCCGAGGAGTAGGGCATGGCTTATGGTAGGCAAGACAGCGTAGCGATGACGGATGGGCTGCCCGTTGATGGATACCTACACGGTGATCTCCCCACTCGTGGTGGTCTGGGCTGCTATCGGCGACTCGGACGGTCAGCGGGGTCGTGTCCCAATGTGCTTCTAGCTGAATACAATAGTGGGCGAGGTCCTGGCGGATATAGGAGCGAGTAGCTTCGGTGTCGACCAGCGCGGGGCAGCGGGGGGTCGAACTGCGAACTCCATGTAGATTCGTCCGTCAGCGTCTAATGGCTGGTTGGAGGCGCTGTTGTTAGTGGGGCTAGCCGGGCGGCGCCTCGGGCGTCGGCTAGGTTGGAGTTTCCCCCTTGGGGATGGCAGGGGCAGTCCCTGGTACGTCGCCCATTGGTACCGCAGTAGCTGCAGAACAGCATCCCTGGTTGCCGGCAGGACAGTCGGGTGTGGCCACATCGCCAACAACAAGTTCCCCTGTCGTAGGGCGCTGCTGGAGTCGGTCCGACTTCGGCCGCCTGGAGTCGGGGAAACTGGCAGGTTGGTTGGCGAGCGGACGAACGAGGCTTGGCTGGCTGAGAGAGCCGGGAGGGCCCGGCTGGGCGTAGCTCCGGCTGGAGTTCCTCAAACTCCATGATGAGTACCAGGAGCTCGGTACGGGTGCGGAAGTCGGTGCGTCAAATTGATTGGCGGTACTCCGGTAATAGGTTACCGCGGCAGAGGGAGAGGACTCCCCTCTCGGTATATCTCCCATAGCAACGGAGTAGAGTCTCCATGTCCGTGAGGAATTCACGGCCGGTCTTGCCGCGACGTTGGGTGCGGCGCTGGATCATTTTGAGGAGCTCGCCGGGTTGATGGTCCGGCAAGTATTCTTGCCGGAAGAGCTCCTCGAACTCGTCCCAGGTGGTCCACTCCTGATGATGGTTGAAATACCACTGCAGAGTGATGCGACATAGCAGGAAGGGGACCCCTTCAGGACAGCAGTAGGGGTGACGTCGTAGCAGTTTTGGACGGCTTTAAGGCGGTCCAAGAAATCCTCAGCTCCTTTCCCTCCGTCGTAGGTGCTGCCGCTCTTTCGCAGCCTCTCCAGGGTGGTCAGGTCCGAGAGGGGGGGGGGGGTCGGTAGACCCACCAGTGGAGGCAGGGGGTGGTGCGGCCTTCTCTTCTTCGGTGGGGATGCCTCGGAGGTGATCTATGACACGGGTACGAAGGTCGGCGAGGGAGACGTTAGGGTCTACGCCTAGATCGGTGGGGACGCGGGTTAAACTGTCTTTACGCTTATTATACACCCAGCCTACTTTGCGCATTCGGCCGATCGCGAAGTCCCTGTTCGGGCGCCAATTTGTCACGGGATGTCCAGCGGTATGGACTTTCGCGAACGGGGGTGCCGAGTCAGTCGGTCAGCAGAGTCGCAATCGTTAGGTGGGCGCGGAATTTGATCTAGGTACAGAGTCGCAGAACTTATCCTAATTAGACGCGGAACTTATCCTATTTACAGAGTCGCGGAACACACACAGATATATATATATATATATATATACACTCAGTTCATATCCCACACCGAAGCTCTATCGCGAAGCAGAGCGGGAATGGTGGGGATGTTTCGACTAACAGGGGGAGAAAGTATCCGACGGGCGGTCGGATACCCCCCCCCCTCCGTTTCGTGAACTAAGTCACGGCGTAGGGGTTTTGAGGTTAGACGGAGAGTGCGGGTCACGGCGAAAGGTGCGAGCGCAACAATTCCACCGTCACTACTCCCTAGGAGGATTGGTTATAGGTGGGGAGCGGTATGCTTCCCGAAAAACAATGAGAGTGCGAGTTTAACAGGTTTATCGGCTTTTTATTGCTGAGGTAGCGCCGTACTCGAGTGACTCTGAGCTCTTGAGTAGCGTGGCTACGGTATTTACACTGGCCCTCAAAAAAATAGGGACACTTTTTCAAACCGTAGTAACTATGGGAGTTTTCAACCGATTGAAATGAAACTGCGTGAGGAGTGCTTTGAACACCCTAGGAGTGTGTAAAGTTGCATTGGCGAGGGTTGATGAGAAGAGGTTAATTCACCCCCTTAAAAGGGGGCGCGTCGAAAAACGTCACTTCTGAAGGTGCCAGGAGTAATGAAAAGGGTTAAAAAAATTAAGAAAACCTTTAGGGCGACTCTCTTTGATGCCCTCTACAAAATGCACCCCTTGAAATCCCTCTCGGACAAACCCACCCCCACAAACCCCCACCCCCTTTAAAATCTACAATTTTTGGACGACGGTCTCGATTTTGGACTCAAGGCATTCTCTGGACTCCCCTGATCCAGAAAATGCCATCACACATACCGTGCACCCCATAGGCACTCCTTGGGTGGGTGAAACAGCTCTCAAATTTTCAACCCCCTTCGTAAGGGAGCACTTCCACACATCGGAGGGCGATGAAATTCACCATGTTTGTTCTCGATATATTAAGGATGAATGCCGAAAAGGTCCCGTTTCGAAAACTGCCCCCGAACTGAAGGGTAAGGGAGGGCCACCCCCAAGTGTAAGGATTGATACGTTGTCACGCGGCGTGGATTACATGTCCTACAGTCCAGGACATCGGGCTGACACAGTTTTGATGCCTTTTTCCTGTGTGAATAGCAATAAAATACGAAAATGTCGTTTTTTTGGGAAAACCCACCCCCAACTTCAGGCCCATCTGCGGGGTGAACGAGCAACCCCACGCCAACGCCGTTCATGGTATCGGATGCGCGAATGCTTTATTAACAGATCCACAAAAAATCAGATTCTTTTAATCACGCTTTCGTTGTCAAATTGGAGCAGATTTGAAAGAGTAAATAAGTGGGCCGGACGGAGCTGGCGTTCAGATGTGGAGCGAAAGCCTGCAGCCGTACTTGGTCAGCCCACGTTAAATTAAAGTCCGGTCTGGTGGCTAGAAAATATACAAGGTGTCCCAAAAATGTTGTAACTCCTTGAAAGGGGTGGTTTGGGAGTTGATTTGAAGCAACTTTTTCCTTAGCGAAAATGTTGTCCGAGGCTTCGTTGAGGAGATACTAACGGAAAACGTCTACCAGTGAGCGCGAGTATGCCGATGGAGCGTAACCTACGCGCTAGGCGGCTGCGCTCATACGGTACCGCGGCCGCTCCAACAGAATCCGCGCGCTCTGATTGGTCAGTGTTTTCCGTTAATATCTCCTCAACGAAGCCTCGGACAACATTTTCGCTAAGGAAAAAGTTGTTTCAAATCACCTTCCGAACCACCTCATTCAATGTGTTATAACATTTTTGGGACACCCTGTATATTCCTAATTATTTATATCAATGTAATTATCAATATGTCTGCAGCAAATGCTTTACAAATTGTAACACGAACTTTAAAATGGTTGAGTGGCTGGTTGGGCCCTTTTTTGTTATTGACGCCTATATTTGTCAACAAATTTTAGATTACATGATTTTTGTTGTTTATTTAATACAGCTTTGTTATTAAAGAAAGTAATGTTAATATATTTCTTGTTTATAAAAGAGCCATTGACCAAGCTGGCCCTGCAGCTTTTTTGTGATGAATCTTTGATCTCATAATGGCGTGTCCTAATCGACTAATATTGTCTTGATACTCTGAACGCCAAGGTGGTAGTCGAGTTTCTTGAGTATCTTCTTCGACTTTTTTCCTCGATGTCTTCGTTTCACTTTTCTGACCTGCGTCGCGTTTAGGATGCCGAGATCGAGTAGACGGACGGCAATCTATTTTTAATGGTTGTTTGATGGAAACGCAAGGATCGATTTCTGCATCTTCTGTAGCCGTAATTGCTGTTGAACGATTTTTGCGTTGTAATTGACAGAACACTGAGTATAAACTAAATTTAGGTGAATTTGCTTTTCAATAAGATGACAATTGTATACTGTTTCTTACTAAGTGAGCAAACCAAGCTTTGAATTTTAATTCATAAAATTTAATTTTTATTTATATCTAACTCAAGGTTGAACCACAAAAAAAAATGTGAAGATTTTTGAAGTGACTTAATATTTCATATGTTATTAAAACTTTACCCTTATCGCCGTAGTCCATCTGGTAGGTCGTAATGAGTCGATCCTGATCCACACGTTGAATTATCTCGTCCATAGGCGTGCTCTGTAGAATTCCATAGAGATTGGGATATTTCTGTTCCAACTGAAACGAGTGTCTTCACGTAACATTGTGCAAAAATGCTTTCACTTACAGTGACGCACCCAGATAAAACACAAAAGAGATAATAAGAAAATGAATTACTATATTTTATCATTTTAATATTAAAAAAAGAGCAGGAAATAAGTATAATAGAATTTCAAGATTTATATTTCTAAAATTTATCGTCATTCTTATTAAACATAGAAGTATTATTGTTGTTGTTGTTGTCGTCGTCGTCGTCGTCGTCGTCATTTATTTGTGATAAATTATTACTATTTATTATTACCATATATTTGCTTATTGTGTGGATTACGTACTTATGACTGCTCTCTTTAAATAATTGTTTACATTTAATGATTTAAAAATTTAATGAATCAAAATAAATCAAACCAATTTAATTTCGATTGAATTAGAAAATCAAAATAAACGTCTCTTTCCACTCGAGGGATTCGTCTTTCTAAATGTTGGGCCTGCTTTAGAGGTTTCAGGAACGATGGAAAATGCGAGTATAACAAAAGGGTCGTTAGTTTGACTGCTGAAAACTTAAGAATTAAGTTTAAAAGAATAAAAATTGAATATTGATTATTTATGAGAGATGACTTTAATAAACAATATAAAAATGCATTTGGAACGATATTTTGCCATCGAAGCATTTTTATGGAAAGATGGCATTATGGTGGTTCTATAGAGATGAAGGAAGGTAAGAGAGCAACATGGATCGTATACAACTCAGTAATTTAACATAAAACATCAAATATTGTGTGCATATTAGTTACTAATATAAAAAAAAAGAAGAAAAAGGGGAAGTATCATATGGCTGAAAACTGTTTCCCTTACACCGTTACATGTGGCCCTTCAAATAGTGTAACTTTGTCCTAAGAAATTTTTTTGTACAACGAAATGTAACAGAGATATTTAGGTGTTCTGTTTCTTCGAACTCACCCTGTATATCTAAGTCTTTAATTAATAATACATAGGATGTAAAAACAGGTACAAACTAGGATTAAGAACAAGAAGTAAATAAAAGAATAAGTAGCTTCCCCATAAGGGGAAGCAATGTATAGTTTGAATAGTTTATAAGAATATAACATATAGGAAAAGAAACTCGAAACAAACATGCACCTGTGATATAATTAAGGATAACTATATTATTCTGATACTACATACAAATGTTAAAAGATGAGGGGAGAGGTGTACCCCCATAAAATGACTATATTTTTCGTTGGGCAAGAGGGGGGAAAAATAGTACCTCAAACGCCATTTTTAGATACACACCAAATTGTACATGTCTAAAGAAAATAAATAACTAACTAACTTAGTTACTAATAAAGCAAAAAAAAAAACTTTTAGGACAACCTAATATTATAACGTATTCGTTCACGTTAATTTTTAGTTAGAACTCTGTTGAATTTCTAAGTGCGCCAATATTCCGTCATAACTTATGACCGATTTACTTTTCTCATGTACGTGCTCGGTTGATCGAACTTGGTCACCTCTGTCTCAGGATGCGGCCCTGTTTTCGCAGGGTACAACTTAGGGTCCAGAAGCCGTCCCATGGGACCTATACGGCTCCAATCCTGATCATCTCCGCACAGTTCAATGACCTTTAGCACGCGCGAACGTTCGTCACATCGACAGGGACCACCTTCGCGCAATAAAGCTGGCGCGTGTTGAATCTTCGTGGAAGGCCACGTGTAATCTTTTTGATACGTTGAAATAAACTGGTCCATGCTGACTTTTTTTTTTATTTTTGAACAGCGGAAACGTGCTACCGACCCAGGGGTGATTTTGCTACTCTGAAAATACTGTTATGACACCATTTGTCCATTTGTCTTTCTTTTGCGGTGAAAACCTACAACGCATTCGAAGGAAAATGTATTTCGATGATTGTACAACGTGTTCTTTATCACGCAGGATGCAAAAGAACAGAAATAAACTTTGAGTAGAAATTTTATTTTAATCGGAATTAGAATTCTGTAAAAAGAAATACATAAATAATAAGTTTAAAGCTTATTTTATTATTCTTATGTAATATATAACAGTCTATAAAGTAGTAAAGTATATGGTGACTTAATTACTACGTCCGTGTTTGAAGACGGTTTTCATAGTTTTTTAATCTATCATAACGAAAATAAAAGGTATACGATATTTATCATTATTTTTGTATCATAAATCAATATTAATGTTTTTAAGAATTAAATTATAGCACTTACTGCTTCTTTAAAACAATCATACAAATTTTATTCATTCATTTATTTTGCATACGATTAAATTAATCGAATAGGAACAAAGTTGTTGGTTGGATCATTTTATCGAATTAATAAAATTGGGATGGTGATCCGAAGAACTGAAAACAACTATAATTCATACTTCATATAATACAGCTGATAAAAACAGAGCAATATAACTGTAACTAAATTTAAAGTGGTTAATTCTTGAAAAATATATGCAAGTAGAATGGAAATATTAAACTCGAATAACCAATGTACTTCGTTTATAGAAGGCATCGTATGTTTAATATTTTTATACAATCTGTTTATTTTGAATTCTGTCCAGTTGAGAACGTTTTCGACTTCAGTTTGTGGATCATCCTCAGTGAAAGAATATTTATAAATTATTCTAAAGCTGAAATATAACAAATGATTTGAAGAAGACTTATGGATTTAAAAGTAGAATTGATAAATTACAGTTATTTTTCTCATTGATACATTGTTCAATTTCCGTTATTTTCTGTTTGATAATAATTGTTTAAAGACAATGATTCTTTCGAATATATGATATTTCATGAAAGAGGGATACATATTTGGTAGTTTTAATGTACAGTGCGAAGTTACTATTAGGTTGTTCCGAAAGTTTCTTTCGCGAGTTGCATTAAATTATTTTATGTGGTCGTGTTTATACAAATATATATTGTCTATGCATAGACAATCTAATTTCATAAATATTCATGTTGTAACAGTAATGGAGCAAAATGGATCGTGGACAATTCAGTAATGTAACATAAAACATAAAATATTGTGCATGTATTACTTATTAATAAAGCGAAAGAAACTTTTGGGACAACCTAATATTATTATACATTTTCGTGACGTATGTTTAAACGTAAATAAATAAATTCATTATATTATCTTTCTATACAAATTTTTTGAAATATTCTTTTCAATTTAAAAAAATTTTTAAAAATGTAAGAGCAAGGTAATTTTTAAATTTCTGCTATTTTTCGGTTAAAGTAATTTTTAAATTTTCTTTTCTCCGAAAACTATCCAAAGGTCAAAAACGTTTTGATTTACAGCAAATCGAATTAAAGAAATTACTTGAAAAATGATTTCATTGCGCAAACAAGGTTTAATTTTTCTGTCATTTATTAAAGTTACTCTTTACCACATACTTCATCTCACATGATTTCTACGATCCATGTTTGGTTATTTCGGTGCCTGAATATTGAGAGAGGGAGTGCGGGAGGGAGTCGTGAGGGAGTCCAGAAATGATAGATTATGCCATGATTTACATCGTGCTTTTTACCAAATTATACTTAATTCCATTTCTGTTTTTTGATGTTATTTCACGTTATGAATTTGGGGGCCATTTGTCTGTTGGAGGTTGTCAAGTGACACGACGCCGACGGAGATTTGCCAGATATGCAACGGAATTCCGACGGTTAAGAGCATGGCGACATTCAGGCTCCTCACGATCCTATATTGCCAACAGTTAACGACTCGAAAGTTTAGTAATTTCGCCAGTTCAAACAAATGGAGCAGCAGTTGTACGAGTAAGCCGACTGGGAGAACAGTCAAACGTGTATGATTTTAAGTTGCAACGTCGGCTGAACAAACAAATCGCGTCCAATAAATAATCATACGCCGATACTGTTCACGCGTTGCGTGCAATCGCGAGCAAAGATGCTGCGTATTAACGCAAGATGGCACCGTTCGTTTAAGATCATTAAGTTTGGCCTGACGCTACTTTCAATAGAAATTATCCATTTCCTGGCTCAGTAATTCTGCCTAGCTTAGTCAATAATAAAAAAAAAAGATTAATATTAGATTAGATAGAAGAAACAACTTCTTGATTCGCTTTAAGATTGGGCCATTTATGCGGTCTCCGCCACCACCATTTTTGTTTCATCAAGAAATTGCTTTTAGAATGCTATAATGACAGAATGCTATCTCGTAGGAAGCTGGTCGTAATCTCAATTATTTTTCACGTTAAGAACGACTCGTTTCTGTCGGTTGCACAGCATCAATCTTATTCTCACCCCTACTTTTTTATCGACGATTGGCGTCGTTCCAAGACCAACAGATAGTTCAATGCGGAGACTAGACACAGGCCACCGACTGCAATCGACAGTATACCGAAGTCGTGCTAGCTTTATTTAGAGACACATCGGTTCGAAAGTTTGGTCACTCTGCTTCCGGAATACATGGTATCTCCACGAGATGTAAGCGAACAGACCTTGTTCGAATTTTTGTTAAACTTTCAAGCTGACAATTGCAAACTACCCAACACCGCGAATTCTACTCGTGTAATCAATTATTTTCGTAAAAAATTGAAAATCAATAATTAAAAGGAGAGATATTATTTATTTAGAACCAGGTTAGTGCAAATTGTGCACAATTCAGTAATGTAACGTAAAACATAAAATATTGTGCATGTATTACTTATTAATAAAGCGAAAGAAACTTTTGGGACAACAACTTAATATGTAATATAAAGAGAAGAAAACATTTAGTATCGATACTGAATCTCTATCAAGGTGATAATTAAAAAATTTACCAAGGTTGTCACTGTGATAATATGTACAAAGTAAAAACACATTAGTAACTTCATTTCTTTTTGCCTTCTATTTAGACATAGAATGTAAGAGTGTCCATACAATACCGTCCTTTACAGGGCTATCGACGTTTTCTTCAGAGCAATAGTTCTTTTCTTTTTTTTTCTTTCTTGTGTATAATACTGTGCTATAACATAATACAAGTACTAAATGGAATAACAAAATAAACGAAACAAGTCACATAATGTAGTATTTCTTTACAAAATTTTAAGTTAATATTATTGTGAAGGTATGTACTTTAATATTGTTCTGAATAGAAATATAATTTATTACTGTTCCGAACAGAGGTGGGTAATATTTGTAGAATAAATATTTTAAATAGTATGCACGTTTCATTTTAATAACATGAAGCATAAAATAGAATACTTTCCATAGTTCTTAATTTGAAAATAAATTATGTATATATGATACACAGATGGAGAAACTATTTCTTGCAAATATTATGATTTCTTGCGATTGAAGAATATCTCTTTCCATCATTCATTTTATGAAGATTCTTATTGAAGATTCTTAATAGGAGTATTCATTGAAGAACTATATTGCATGTATGTTTATAATGCAGAGGAAAAGTACTTCGTTCGTTTTAGATTATCAAAATACATATATACTTTTTATCCACCTTCGAAAAAGGAGGAGTTACTCCATTCGATATATATATTTCTTTTACACTATAATTTAGTAAAATAAAATATTCCGAACTATGGTACAAATATTTTCAGTGTTTTTCAAATAAAATATTATTTGAAATATTATCTGAAAAATTTCTTATGACAAATAAAACATTTTATTTCAAAAAATACTTGCACGATTCGAAATAAAATATTTATTTACTATTTACTATTTAAAATACGTATTTTACCCAGCTCTGGTTCTGAAAAGGAATACAATTTAATATTGTGACCTGAAGAAGAATATCATTTTATATTGTATTCTGAAAAATACACCACGTGATAGTATCACCTGCAATTTTGGAAAACTTTCTCTTAATATTCATTTACAATCCCTTATTTTCTCTAAATTAAAAAATAGATTACCAATCAGTTTCTCATGTTATTTGGTTGTAATGTAAAATGTTACTTATGACAAGCAGTAAAAATTTTGAAAAGAATGAAAATCTAGGGGTCGAAAACGATAATTTGATCGTTCGTGAAGATTGACAAGCAAACATGAATGTTGAAGTTGATTACGACGAGACGGTATTATTATTAAGGTCACGGTTAGTGAAATTTCGACGAAAACAGAACAACGTTTGAAAGTTCGGGAAACGATGACGTTACGGAACGTTGAATTTGGAGACGAATCATCTTTGCCGTCTTCCCTCATCTGCTGGCAAGCATACCGTCCCCCAGGATGGAAAGCTCGGAAACGAACTGTACCCATGGTTGCTCTAAAGATATCGCTGCGTCCACGCTGCCAGGAATAGAACCGTGACGTCGTCGTTCGTCGACGAGCGAACACCAACTCTTCTTGCTCGCCACCGACAACGACGTTGACGCCGACGCCGACGGTCAGCAAATGGGATTCACTTCGAGGTCGATGCTGAAGATAGTACTCCGACACGCCATCCTGTGACTTTGATTTTCTCGCAGCCACTTCCTCGTTTTCCCTACTGCGATTTACCGTCACGCGATTTTTTATAAATCGTTCTCGCTTCCCTCAATTTTAGAATTGTTGGGAACACGCGGGTGGTTTTTAATACGTGGATGTTTATGTCTAGCTATGATTTGTGTTTCGTATCCATCTTCTGGACATCTACCTTGATGGTGAGGTTCAATCCTCTATTTACTATAACCCAAATTATTACTGTGTGTGGCTGTGAGTGCTCTTAATAGTAATAATAATAATAACAATAATGAATTATGATGGTAGTCAGTAGGTGGACGAATTGTTCAAGGACTCACTTTATTGATTTTCACAGGTTTCCAAAGTTAAAGGTATTAGGTTGTCACAAAAGCTTCTTTCGTTTTATTAATAATTAATTCATACACAATATGTTATGTTTTATGTTACATTACAAAATTGTGTACATTTCATTTCGCTCCATTACTGTTACAGCATCAATGTCTAAGAAAATAGATTGTCTATTTATATTGTGACGGGGCAGAACTTTTCTGCCCGTCACGAAGGCACCCTGACCCCGGAGGGTCCTCGCTCCCTCCTCGCCCGAACACGCTGCGGAGGTGGTCGCGTGAATGGAGGGATGTGTGTGGCCCGCGATCCAGTAGGGACCCCCTTTTTTTTGCGGTTCCCTCGTGCTCGGCAAGTCGCCGGTCGCGGTGTCCTCCACCCAAGGACCCCGGTGTGGCCACCACCCAGAGGACTTGTCACCCTTGAAAGATGGTTAGCCCTGTCATCGCTCCAGAGCTGCAACGGGAGGAGAAATCGACGTTGGAGATGCCATGGTGGTGGCACACCGTAAGGAGCCCCTTAAAGCTCCTAGGTGGGGAGAACCGCGAGCCGGCGACGAGAAGAGCGTAATTTCGAGAAGACAATTAACGGTTGAACCGCGAATCGAACGGATCCATATACGCGAGCGAGCGCCCTTTTCCGCCTTTAGCAAAAGAGTAGGTGTTAGTAGTCTTTCTTTCGTTGTTTCGCGAGTGAGTGGGTGAGCCTCCACTCTACGCCGACGAGGACCGACCAGGGAGATTTTGGGACTCGAGGTCAACCTCGTTGAGGTAGGGCCCACGCGTTGGGGTTGCCTTTGTGGCGTGCGTGTGTGCGCGAGCGCGGATCGAGCGCGTGTCCGTGAGCGTGCTCCGGAGCACTTTTTCGTCCGCGACAAGACCACCACCGGAGGCGAGAACCCTTGGAGTTCCCTCCGTTCGTTTCGCGTATCTCCCGCGTGACCTTGCGCGGTTTGAGATCACATGAATTTCGAGGAAAAGGGCTCCTTCGAAACGCGCAGCCGTTAATTCCCGGCGTAATACTTTTTGCGTTGTATTCTCTTTCTAGGGCGGTTCTCTGTTTGCGAGGCCCCCGTAGAATTAAGTCGCGCCGGTTCTAGAATTGTATTGGGAATTCCGCGTCGCGTTTTCTCTTTGGCGCGTAGTTGCCACACCTTCTTCCTTTGCGGTGTGTGTGTACCGTGGAATTCCCCCTTTTTGTTTTTCGGCTAAATAAAGGCCAATTTCACTTTCGTGGACCAGAGTTTCCCTTACTTTTCTTTGTCTTTTCCGACCTCCTCTGAGCCCGCTCTCCGCTTGAGCCGCCGGAAGGGCGAAGATAACGGACGCGTGTTTTTCCACTGGCGCCCAGATTCCCTTAGGAATAAATAAATTTCGCCCGTAGGAATTGTGCGACCGAGCGTGTCATACTTGCATCGTTGTGTAAACATGCTGTATTTAACAAAACTGATAGCTATTTAGCAGCAGACAAAAATAAGTGGACACTCTGTTACAAAGTTATCGTAAGGCATAATACGGTGAAAAATTTAAGAGGCCACGGACGCAAACGTTGCACCACCATACAAGAAGACCGTCGAATTGTACGTAAATGCCGACAGGATCCAACAATTGCATCAAGAAGTATTGCAGAAATAATGGGATTAGAAGTTTCAACAAAAACAATAAAACGAAGCTGGATTAAAATGTTGCAAGGCTAGACGCAAGCCATACATCAATAAAATTAATATGAGAAAACGTTTAGCATTTGCAAAAAAATATTTGAATATGCCACTAGCATTCTGGAAAAATATAGTTTGAAGCGACGAAAGTAAATTTGAGTTGCGGCAATTAAAAAAAAAGCACCAAGTCTGGAGGAAAAAAAATGAAGCATTTAAAAAAGCATTTATTACACCCACAGTTAAATTTGGCGGAGGATCATTAATGGTGTGGGGGTGCTTTTCATGGAATGGAGTTGGTACATTAGCAGAAATCGATGGAATTATGAATGTAGACAAATATATTGATATTCTAAATGAAAATTTAGAAGAAGCAGTGGTAAAGATGGGTTGCGACGACGAATTTATCTTCCAACAAGACAACGACCCTAAAGCATACTGCTAAAAAAACGTTTTTTTTTTTAGCATACTGCTAAAAAAACTAAAAAATTTTTTGAGGATTCCAATATTAAATTGCTTGAATGGCCGGCTCAGAGGCCTGATTTGAATCCTATAGAAAATTTATGGAGTTTACTGGACGCAAAAGTTCCATTGGATCAACCAAACAAAAAGGTCGATTTTTTCAAAAGGTTACAGTTTGAATTTGAAAAAATTGATAAAGATTATATTGAAAATTTAATAAAAAGTATTCCCCGACGTCTGGAAGCAGTAATAGAAGCAAAAGGCGGCAATACCAAGTATTAATTTCAATATGTATTGCATTTGTCACGTATTTTAGTAAGTGTCCACTTATTTTGGTCTCCTGCTAAATAGCTATCAGTTTCGTTAAATACAGCATGTTTACACAAAGATGCAAGTATGAACTTTAATTATTCACTACATAATGTACATACTATAAGGATATATAATTAATTAAACTGAAGTTTATAACAGTTACGTTAATTCGATTAAACTTCATCTTTACCTACTTCCAGTAACTGTCCACTTATCTTTGTCCCCGACTGTATATAATATTGGGAAGAAGAAAATTTTGCGACAAGTGCGTCGCAAAAACGTAAATAAATATACACGAAAAGAAATTTGTAGCAAGTGGCAACCCAAAACAATTGACTAATAAAGTTATGTTAAAATTATTAACTTTTTATGGATTAGGAATTATGAAAAACATGAATATATATTACATTTTACATTTACATTTATTACATTACATGTTATAAATTGAATATTATATTATGTAAAAAAATCGGTTATTACTTTTTCTCAATATAGTGTACCTTTTTGATTAATTTAACGATTGGTTATTCTACGAGAGGTTATTCTACGTCGAGAAAGGCATTAAAAAAAGTTAGTGTAGTCGGTAATGATTCGATTTGCCCAGAAAGAATAAAAGTAACACCACATCAGTTTTAAAATTTATCTAGTGTCATCATAAAGAAAAAAAATAATTTTGAAAAAAATCGCTTGTTTCTAATGATTATTATGGAGATTATGAGCTGTTATTTTTTTTCGATTATAGTCTTTATATATCTCCATAATGTGCCAAATTTCATTCAAATCAATTAAGAAGTTTCCACTTATCATTGTTCTTATCTACAACGAAACATATTCACTCACCTAACAAGACGTTCACGTCGGGCGGGAAGCAAAAAAGTGACGCAAATCTGGTCATTTATATAGTACCCCGAAAGAAAGACCTTCTTAGAATGAAATGCTTGTCGCGAAGTTTTTCTAAGAATGGAAGAATGATCAAATTAAATTCACAAGACAGTTGAGAACGACGACGGTAATTTATAGCCGAACCGTGTCTCTGCGTTCTCCGTAAAGCTTTTCCAGCGCAAGTTCAAGAGACGAATTCGAGAGAGGAAGAAAAGAAAAGCAGCGGGAGGGGGTAACGTTGCCAGGAACAAAGTCGATAAAAATCGTTGACAAGAGGTGCAATCGTAAATTTCTGGGCTGGAAAGAATTATCGCCACGGAATAAAGACGAAGGCAGCCACGATGTGACCAAAAGCGCACGTGGACACAAAATTGCAGTAGAAATGTGGCGTTACCGACATCGACTCGCACGCTACTCGACTGCTTTTCTTTTTTGAAAGTTCTGGGATTCCTCGTAGGGCATGACTCAACCGTGTAAAGAAAAAAAGGAGAATTGGGATGGATGCGCACAAGCTGTGATGTTCGTCTACTTCAAATATTGAAATATATCAAAATTAAATATCGTTTCATACTTGGTATGATCGATTTGATTATTGTATATTTCAGACTGTTTATAATAAACGTTGTTAGTTTGTTTTTCTATATGATTTGATTTGCTGCTCCTTGCAAGATGTATTGTATTAATATAATAAAGAGAAGTTATTCTTGTGTATCAAATAAATAATATTTCTTTTATTAATATTTAGTGTACAGTTTAATTAGTAACATAATCTAATAGGTTATGGGCCCAGATAACGTTTGAACTAACGTTGTGGTCTGTTAAAAAACTGAATTTTAAATAGTAAACGTTGTTCACGAATCGCGTGTTAAAAAAAAATTAAAAGCTATAAATAATAAAAGTGATTCAAGAATTGTAAGTGAAAAAATTTCAAAAGAAGAAACAAAAACAATGGCGATGACAAATAGGACCTTCAAACGAAATATTAAAGTATTGGATGGAGAAGGATACAGCGAGTGAAAATTTCGAGTACGGGCTGTATATGCCTTGTATGGCTCGTACGCACTTACACAGCTCCACATCACTGTATACATACACGGAACTGCAAGGGCTTGCGTATTGTCCTATTTTTGTCTCGACAATGCAAATTTGAGACCTCTCAATAGTCGTTTCCGCTAGATAAATGTTCAAACTTGTGCCCAAGCTCCTATAGGTAGTCTACTTTTGCTTTTTTGTGTCATAATTAATAATATTCAGCAGTATTTCCCGATCAAAAGAAGCAATATGGTGGCGCGACAGTGCTGCCGCGTTGTCTGAACAAACGCTGCTGAAACATACGCTGCTAAGTAAATTTTTGGAAATAAGACATAAAGAAATGATTAGTGATATAGAACTAATTAATAAGATAAAACCAAATGATAATTTGTGCGAAGCTTGTTACGCTTATTGTTTTCAATTTCAATTTTGTGAACATGAGGGATTAAAAATAATCATTTTAAACTGCGATAAAACACTTTATTAATAAAATAAATATTATTAATATCAAAAAGAATGTCATATATGTACACTTTGACTTACGGAGTTGCGGTTTACGGCACAATTCAACACAAATATAGCACAAGACGGCACAAGAAAGAAAAACTTAAAATTCGAAATGTGCGGGGCTAACTTCACACACGTGAATACCTCTGTACCTTAAAAATAAACAAACAAGCATTCGCCAGGGTCGCGGTAAACGGGGATTACCTATATATGTAAATATTGTAAGGTTTGTCGCATTTGCACTTTGCTGGAAGCATCTTTATGTACTGGCAGCTCATTTCGATTTTACATCTTTTTCTACTTTCTTGTAGTTTTTCTTATAGGGATCTTCTATTTCTTGTGATTATTCCTTTTCATCCTTCACTTTTTCATGTACTTGGCGTAACTTTTTTACTTTTTCGAAGTTTTTTATGGGGATATAAACATACATGTCGTACTACTACGTCTTTCAGCAGGTTTTTATTTCAAATTAATACCACAGGCAATTCGGACTATGAAGAACTGTACAAGATCTTTTTTTCTGATAATAATGCATATTTGACTATCTATGGTTGAATTTCAAATGATGACATAACATATTAAATTTGTTCAAAATAAAATCACATGGAAAAAAATATTTAGAATAACACACGAAGAGAAGTACAGCATTTTAAATACATTTGTGGATTATATACATAGTAATTAAAAGTAAGTTTACTATTCAACTAGGTTTTATTCTTTTATTAGGGGCTAGGATCCATCGAAGGTCATATATTACGTTGTGTCCTTATATCAAAAATAAATATACAAGAAAAATATTCTTGAATGTAAGGGGAAATTTGTTTATGTAACATTGGAGAAGTGATTCAGATCAGATCGACTGAAAGTCACGACTTCGCTACTGAGAACGAATCTCTGAGAACTGTATTCTAAGTACGAGGACATCGTTAACCGACGGTGACGCATCTTCCAGAAATTCATGCAATCGGAAAACTAAAATCGTTTGAGAACAAGACTGATATAGTGTCGGTGTCTGTCGCTTGTTCATCTGGAGTACGGGTAATGCAGTGAGGTGAGATTACCGGCAAAAATGGGCCTAAAAAGGGGTTCGCGGTTTTTTGCTTTTCGTCCTTATATTAGCATATTTTGGGCTGAATGAGGGCTCATTCGAAAGAGGAAGGTCCAACGAAAGGTGCTCTGGTCATGATTAAACGATAGTGTGTTCATGTTTAATAATATGAGCGTCCAAAGTTGAACAAAAGTTGAGCAAAACACATCCGTAGAATGGAAGTATTTTTAGGTTACTAAATGGATTTCGTGACTCAAATGATGACGAGAGCACCCTTCGTTGGAGCTTCATCTTTCGAATGAGCCCTCATTCAACCAAAATATGCTAATATAAGAACAAAAAGAGAAAAAAATCGTGAAAATATTCCCAAAGACGAGTTCCGCCATTTTGACGATAATGCAGAGCAAGTTACGTCACAAATTTAGTTCAGACAATCGATAGGAGATGGCGCTTACTGAGGACGACTGCTAACGTGAATTCGATACAATTCCAATGTGTCGTTCTCACAACAGCGTCTCTCTACACTGTTGCCATTCTTTTGGAATCAAAATATTGAAAACATCCTCCGTGTAACTTAGGCCGAACTATCAAAAAACACGTGTAAAATATTTGGATCATATCGGCGTAACCATTTCTGAGAAAAGTGTACCTTTATACCAAAAACCTAGGTTTTCAGAAGACGCAAGAAACTAAAAATTTGTATGTTCCGCTCGATTATCGATATAAATATTATCTAATTGTATTTCTTTTTATCAAAATCGATTAAAACACTGCCTTTTTGATAATTTATCGCCTTCTTTACCCTGAAAAACAATACTCTATGATTGTAACCAAGGTAAACGCGTCTCCGGTCTTCCGCAAATTTGGCTGTCGTTGTTTTCTCTTCGAGAAAGTCGTCAGTTGTATTTCCTTATATTCTTTACAATTTTATCGCGTTTTCTTTACTAAGTTCGTGTCGTCGAACTTTTTTTGTGAGAAAAAAGAAAATTTGTAAAATGGAATTTTTTTTTCAAAAAATTTTTTTTACCACTTCTAGTGCTCCATATTCAATTTTCTTTGCGTAGAATTGTTCAGAATCGCTTAAATTTTAATAAAAAAATAAAATCAAATAAAGTGATTTTTTTCATTTTTTGATGTTCAAACCCTTAATTTTACCTTTCGTTTTCATATTTTCTCGTTTGTATTTCCAGTTATTTTATAAGTACTTTCTTCAATTCTTCGTCATTAACTATTTTTCTAATTCGCACCAGAGATGGGGAGAATTTTGTTCGAATACGTTGCGATTTATTGGCAATATTTATTTAATTACACAGTTATTTGAAAAAATTTTATCAGATCAAATTGTGTTCTCATAATTTTTAAAAGGTAATTTAAAAAAACCAGACACGTTCATAGTGATAATTAAAGAACAAGGATCTTTGTAGTCTCTTTTATAGGAATATTCTCTTTCTCTTCATATTTTTTAACGGTAAGGTAAATTTTCTCCACAATAGTATAACATTTTTTCCATCTTTCCTACTCTTATTTCCATTTCTTCTTAGTACTATTACATCTTACCTAATTATTACTTATACCGAAGAGAATTATAAATACAGACAAGCACAAAATCTTTGATAAAATATTCTGTATAAAGCCAAAGTCTATTTACATCTCTGTACCACGAACTCTGTATTAGAACCACAAGGATGCAAATGCTTTTTTAAGTATGATACTTCCACTTCTCTTTTTTTATGGCTTTCAACAACATTATTTCGATTTTGAAAAAATACACTACTTCTGTATGTCACGTGACATAAGAAAAATATACTTTGTATTAATATATTACTTCAATTCATAAATGTCTTTAGATAGAAATGAGCGTGTCTATACTTGTTTACTCACTGTATATTTCCGGCTATAAAGAAAAACGTTCATTGAACTATCATTTTGTCTTACACTGTATGCATAACAAGGTAACCGAACGGTACCACACTGTATGTTTCTCTTTAATTAACGATGCTTGGTGCCGGGGGTTTCCTCGGCGAAGCTGTACGATTTTTCAATTTAATTAGCCACGTGTTTGTCGACAAATCGACCGGGGTCGCGTTACAGCGAACGTATCTGCCAAAATCTTTGTTAACAACCTGCTAGTTAGCGCGACGGTGCCCGACAAAAGTTTAACAATTCGTGGATTCCAATTGATTTACATACGTTTATTATACATTATTTATCGTACGTTTCGTTTTTTTTTACAAATTTCACTTATAATACGTCTTCGTTATTTATACAGTCGTAACATTCTCGAATTCCGATTCGTCTCGAATACGCTGACAGGTTGACGCTTCAGAGTGTTATGTCGCGCTTAGACGTCTGCCAAGAAGTTCGCTAACGTGGTGCCAGTTTACACGATAACGCGTAGCGAGCGTATCTCGATTATAGAACGCTATTCCTATATTCTCATTATAATTAGACTGTTTCTAAATACGGACGTTTAAAGGTAAATATGCCACCCGTAACGCGGGCACTCGCGTGACGAGCGAAATTCCGCTCGTTAAAGGTGGTCGTTCGACGATTGAATTTCATCCTCATAAATAGATGTTGTTACGTGGTAGATCGGGTGTAGCAAAGCAGAGATTCTCAACAAGGGCCGATGCAGCCCACATTTTCTAAATTACGATGATGAACGAATCTTTTGATTCAAATCGAAGGACGTCTGTTAGAGTACCAACGTCAATAATGCCCTGATTGGGTTGGATTGCACTAATTGGGAAAATTATCTTTTATAAGTACGACAAGATACATATCTTTCTTCAAGTTACAACGGCACGTCAACAAAAAGGAGCACAGTGACGTTTAAAAGTCCAGAACCTCAATTAAAAAGAAATTATGTGCACTCTGTACTGGCCCCTCCTGAATCTCTTTAGTTATAACATAAACGATTTTCTTCTGTAATAGAATAATTCTTGCAATCGTTGAAAACAATTTCTTTAGTGTGTTTTTCTAGCCCGACTAAGTGATCTAGTGTTAATCGTCCTTGTCTAAATCCGTTTTGTTCTGGTGCTAAGATATTGTTAAGTTCTAGGTATGTTTTAATCCTTTTGTTTATGTTTTTCTACATTAACTTACACATGGTGCAAGTTAAGGCAATTGGCCTGTAATTTTTTGCAAAGCTTTTATCTCTTCCAGGTTTAGGTATGGGTATAATGATTGCCTCAGTCCATTGTTTTGGGAATACTCTTCCTTCCCAGATCACAGTCATTATTTTGCTTAGAAATTCTAATCCTTTCTCAGGAATTTAGTAATAAGCATGGATATCGAGAAAGCATATGAAATGGTTTGGAAAAATAGCATCATCAAAATATTAATAAAACACAACATTAAAGGTAGAATACCGAAATTTATTGCAAATTTCCTAAAAAATAGACTTATTCGAGTAAAAGTAAATGGCATCGTATCCTCTGCTTTCCATATTGAAAACGGGATCCCTGAAGGTTCCGTATTAAGTGTCACATTATTCTTAATAGCGATAAATGACATTGTAAAAAACATAGATGAACCTGTCAAATGTGGTCTATTTACAGATGACCTCACGCTTGTCTGTAGTGGAAACAGTCCGTTGACAACACAAAACACATTACAAGAAAGTCTTAATAAACTATACAGGGTGTCTACGTATAAGTCCGGACATACGCAGAGTGTCAATTCTACAACAAATTTCCAACAAAAAATTACTCTTAGACATTTTCTTTGTATCGCCTTGTTCTCGAGTATTTTCACTTTTAATTTTTTTTCTGCGTTTTCGACTTGACGCTCTTTAAACGCCCATAACTCCACCAAATTAGAGTGCAAACTTAAAACCAAGTATATCATTCGAAAGCATTAAATTTCCCAACTCCTCGATACCAAACCAAAATTTATTACGTAGATTTAACAAGTGAAAAATTAGGTCAAACTTTACATTGTGACAATTTTAAAAAATTTGACTTTTTCTGTATTCGTTTTTCGGTTTCAAAGACATAGTTGTTTGGCGTGCACTCTTTGGGAAAAACTTTCTCGAAGTCTCAGCTTTTGAATGGTAGTATCAAAAAAAATTGTACGGTGGTATTTTAGAGAGAAAATGACGTTTAAATGCAGAAAAGCGTGGGTTTTTAGGTGAAAATCGATATTTTTCAACAAAAATTGACTCGTCACTTTAAAATTATCTTGACGTCGGGTTTGATGTATTTTTTGGTGACACTCCCGAGTCTTTCCAATTAGGAAAAAAACTGGTTTTTTTACACCTCAAGGTTTTGTCTTTCTCCAATAAATTATTGTTTTCAAATTTAGACTGTTTTCGAACGTGTTGCAATCTCCATATCATTTATCGGTACAACGAGGTAGATTTTGATTAAATAGTCTTTAAGGGAGTGGACTCCCGTGCCTTGCATGCCCTCGTACGCACTCACACAGCTCCACATCACTGTATACGTACACGGAACTGCAAGGGCTTGCGATTGTCCTATTTTTGTCTCAACAATGCAAATTTGAGACCTCTCAATAGTCGTTTCCGCTAGATAAATGTTCAAACTTGTCCCCAAGCTCCTATAGGTAGTCTACTTTTGCTTTTTTGTGTCATAATTAATAATATTCAGCAGCGTATGTTTCAGCAGCGTTTGTTCAGACAACGCGGTAGCACTGTCGCGCCACCATATTGCTTCTTTTGATCGCGAAATACTGCTGGATATTATTAATTATGACGCAAAAAAGCAAAAGTAGACTACCTATAGGAGCTTGCGCACAATTTTGAACATTTATCTAGCGGAAACGACTATTGAGAGGTCTCAAATTTGCATTGTCGAGACAAAAATAGGACAATCGCAAGCCCTTCAAGTTCCGTGTACGTATACAGTGATGTGGAGCTGTGTGAGTGCGTATGAGGGCATACAAGGCACGGGAGTCCACTCCCTTAAAGACTATTTAATCAAAATGTACCTCGGTGTACCGATAAATGATATGGAGATTGCAACACGATCGATTTCACAAAGCAAAAAATCGATGTTTTCGGCACAGGAGATCGAATAAAACAGTCTAAATTTGAAAACAATAATTTATTGGAGAAAGACAAAACCTTGAGGTGTAAAAAAACCAGTTTTTTTCCTAATTGGAAAGACTCGGGAGTGTCACCAAAAAATACATCAAACCCGACGTCAAGATAATTTTAAAGTGACGAGTCAATTTTTGTTGAAAAATATCGATTTTCACCTAAAAACCCACGCTTTTCTGCATTTAAACGTCATTTTCTCTCTAAAATACCACCGTACAATTTTTTTTGATACTACCATTCAAAAGCTGAGACTTCGAGAAAGTTTTTCCCAAAGAGTGCACGCCAAACAACTATGTCTTTGAAACCGAAAAACGAATACAGAAAAAGTCAAATTTTTTAAAATTGTCACAATGTAAAGTTTGACCTAATTTTTCACTTGTTAAATCTACGTAATAAATTTTGGTTTGGTATCAAGGAGTTGGGAAATTTAATGCTTTCGAATGATATACTTGGTTTTAAGTTTGCACTGTAATTTGGTGGAGTTATGGGCGTTTAAAGAGCGTCAAGTCGAAAACGCAGAAAAAAAATTAAAAGTGAAAATACTCGAGAACAAGGCGATACAAAGAAAATGTCTAAGAGTAATTTTTTGTTGGAAATTTGTTGTAGAATTGACGCCCTGCGTATGTCCGGACTTATACGTAGACAGCCTGTATAAGTGGTCAACAAAAAGTGGTTTCAAATTTTCCAGTAGTAAAACTGAATTTATGATATTTACAAAAAAACGAAAAAGTATCGGAAAGATCAAACTTCATCTAAACAATACGTATATCAAAGAAGCAATGTAACTAAAAATTCTCGGTTTGATTTTTGATAAAAGAATGACTTGGGATTCACACGTATTAAAACTCAAAAACGAATGGTCAAAAAGATTAAATATGATGAGGATATTAGCAGCCAAAAACTGAGGGGCGGACTACAAAATATTACTGAATACATATAAACTATTGTATTATCCAAACTGGATTATGCGGCAATCATCTACGGATTTCAAGATGCTGCAAGATTAATAAACCTCATCCACAATATAGGACTACGAATAGCACTATGTGCTTTCCACACTAGTCCAATAGTAAGCCTATTAACGGAAGGAAAAATGATGCCCCTGGCTTACAGAAGAATGAAACCGACAAATAACTATGCATGCAAAATAGCAGCGACACCCAAAAACCCAGTAGACAATGACATATTCTTCATTAAAAACAAAAATATCTTTAACAACGTACAGAAACATAACATTCCGTTTGGAATAAAATTAGACAGAATTCTAGAGAAACTAAATACATCACGTCCACAAATCAATCTAGAATCAACACAGGTGCCACCACAAACAATACTCAACCTAAATAGGCAAAGAAATCAAATAAATTCAACAATAATTATACAAATCCATACTGTAACCGTACTTTTTCTACTTAGCTTTTTCCCACCCGCGAAAAAGAACGGAGAGTCAGGATGAAACTAAATTGTAATAGACACAAATAACAAAAAAAACATTTTTTGTTTTAACGTATCAGAGTAACAGAGATCAGTGATGGCTGGCGTTCGAAGGACGCAGGAATAATTCAAAATATCTTAACGTATATGATATAACTCACGACTTATTAACGCGTATACGCTCGCCTCGCTTAGCTTAATAATACAAACACAAAAACATGGCATCATAAGTATACTTAAACGCACGCTCCGTGTTTATCCGGTTTCATACAAGGACGGTACGCCCGTTACTGTTTACGGAGCAAGAAAAGAAAACCAAAAATTATATTAGTTGAATACATCTGACGGTACAGTGCGATCGTGATATGGCGAGGAATAACGCGAAATCTTTTGATGTTCCGGTTGCGTGGTTTTTAATAAAGAATTTCTTCTTTATAAAAAACGTTGCTCGCAGGAATACTTACTCTTGTCGTTCCCAAAATCCAGCTCAGCCAACTGGCCAGTGGTTCGCTCGCTAACGGGAAAATCACTTTCCTCCGGTTGCTCACCACCCAGTGTTGTCTGTTGAAAATATGTAGTTACGTGTCTATGATCCTCGGGACAACACCGGAGCTGGCTTGGGTTCATACAAGTTGCTTAGTAAAGCTAAGAGAGAGCTCTTGTCACCACGATCGCACTTTTATACCGTTGATTTGGAGTGGGGCAGTGCTACGCACCTGCGCCGTAATTACTCCCGAAATCTGTTGGGAGGGGTTTAGAAACCCGGTGGGGTATGTAAACGTGATTACATATCAATGTACGGTTACATATATCCCCTTCCCCTTCGAAAAAGGCACACACACACACGCATACTCTTATACACTTGATTCATTCCTCACACCGCAGCCGTGGCTGTCCCTTATTTGGCTAGATTCGCAGTATTTCGTTTCCTTATATCTATCACTCACAGTCTAGTTGCTGTCTTTGTTTTATCACTCACACATCACCAAGGTTTGCTCATTCCTCCTGCCCTGCCAGTTTAAAAAGGCCGAGTGGGTCCCTCGAGTCGAGTTGGGGGATTTCGATTCTCTCCTCGCTGTCCACTCTTCTTAAGCTGGAGGGTGGGCCCTCCTGGGCCACGATGGGGCGTTGGAGTAGTGTACGAGGAACTGGGAGGCGCTCGGGCTTTGTGTGTTGCCTCTTTCGTCCTTCTTCGTCCGCGGGCGTCCTGCGTGGCTGGGGTGCGCAATTCAAGCCCAGGTTTTTGGAGGCATAACGGATAATGTCACCGTGTTTGCGTTTTTTACCCCTTGCAGGTCCCTTGGCGGGAGTTTGGGTGGCCTTGTTGTGCGTAGGTACATTGCACTGGATTGCCTTGAACAAATGCTAGCTTCTTCTGCTTCGGCTGAGACAAGCTGACTGCGCTTTGGGCAATGTATGGGCGTGCTTCTTTAGTTTTGAGCACATACACTCGCCTATTCGGATTCGGGATGTCAAGCCCTGTTTGAGTCTCCGTGCTCAACATCATCCAAGATGCGTATGACTGGGATCCTTTCTGCATGTTTATCGGTTTGAAGGAAGGTTCGATTGTTATTGATAGCCTCGTGGCCCGAGTCGGAGTATTAGCCACGCTTCATCCCTACCATCTCGCGACGTCACATAGGGGAATAATTTTCGCCATTGGTACCGGCAATGTAGGGTCTTTTGTCCCACTATGTTCCAGATCTGCTTCTTCACGATATGGTTTCAAACTGGATCCATGGAACATTCCCTTACTTTTTGATGACCCTGGGTAGCGTAGCAGAAATGTTGCGGTCCCTATTTTCTTGTGTAGGATGAACGGACCCTCGTATAAATCGAAGAATTTTGCGATTTCTCGGTCCCCAGCATTAGCTACTCGATTTGATCGAACCAGTACTTTATCGCCGATCTGCCATAAATATGGTTTCTTCTTGCCCTCGTTTGCCCGCCTTAATCGCTCGCCCGCTCGTCTTTCCGCATTATTTTTGGCTAAAACTACATAGTTTCGCTTCGTGTGGTAATTCTACTACTTCGCGTTTTTCCCGGGTCACAACCCAGTCGCTCCACGGTCTCGCAGGAAATTGACGTTTTATCAATTCGAATGGAGTAAATTCGGTGCTATAATGATACAAACAGTTGCAGCTAGTTTCGATTATTGGTATCCATTTAAGCCAATCAGTATGTTTCTCTTGTATTAACGTTCGAAAAATGCGTCCAAACTCCCGGTTAACGCGCTCGACGGGGTTGCTCTGTGGATGCTTTATCGCGGACAGTACATGGATTATTTTGTTTTCACGCATCGTCTTTCCCCAATTACGCGAAGTGAACTGTGTTCCATGGTCTGTTAGGATTTGTTTCGGTCTTCCCACATCACGTACATAATCTGTGAGTAATCGTTTTAGTGTTGCCGGCGTTGTAGCCCTCTTCAGCGGGTAGATTTTGCCAAATTTGGTAAATACATCTTCGAATACAATAAGATACCTCAGTCCCCCTGTAGCCACCGGTAGCGGGCCATAAAAATCCGCTGAAACGAGCTTCAACGGCTTCGACGGTACGATTGTCTGCATATCTACGTGCAACGGGTGTGTGGGCGCCTTTACCTTCTGACACAGATCATATGTTGCCCCAAATCGCTTGGAGAAGTGAAAAGCCTCCGATAATATTTTTATGCACTTGTCGGAACCTGGATGAGCGTACCCTTCATGGACCTCACGAATGAGAATATTCTCCCAACTTTCGGGGATCACACATTTCCAAGACCCGTCACGGCTACGATGGTGCAAAATTTTATCAATTAATCGATACCGTTTCGAGATGTTAGCTTTTTCTCCCCCCAATCCTTCGATTATTTCCCGTAGTTTCTCGTCCTGTTTTTGGTATTCCTCGATACGCGTTAGGAAAGTTACTAACTCTTGGGAAAATTCCTTCGCGAGAGTGGCCAACATCGGAATCAAAGTCTCTCCGTGTTTTGCTACCGTTGTATCGAACTCTGCCATCGTTCGACTCAGACAGTCGGCAACGACATTGTCCTTTCCAGGGCAGTGCCGGATGTCAATGTCGTAATCCTGAATTGCCAGAACCCACCGTGTGATTCGTTGATTTACAAATCGACTGGTCATCATGAACGTTAACGCTTGGTGGTCGGTCAGTAGGATGATTTTCGTTCCCCAAAGGTACGTTCGAAACTTTTCTAACGCCCAAACTACACTTAGAAGCTCCTTCTCAGTGGTAAAATACGTTATCTCAGCCCCTCTTAGTGTTCAACTCGCGAAAGATACTGGTTGCAGGTTGCCGTCTGCATTGTGCTGCGCCAGTACTGGACCGATCGCCGCGAAACTCGCATCTGTGGATAGCACGAAACCTTTAGCTGGATCCGGAAAGGCCACTGTTACCTTTGTACAGAAAATGGTCTTGGCGGTTTTAAACGCCAATTCCATTTCTGTAGTCCAGCTCCACTTAACGCCCTTTTTTAATAACTTCAAAAGGGGACCTATTGCCTCCGCGTGATGGTGAGCGAATTTACTATAAAAGTTTATGAGGCCCAAAAATCCTCTTAGCTGTTTCACACTCCGAGGTGTTGGAAATTCCCGAATTGCTTTAAGCTTTTCCGAATCCTGTTGTATTCCGTCAGCTGACAGGATATGTCCTAGATATTTCATTTCGCGAGCTATGAATTGGCACTTTTCAAGGTTAACTGTGAGCCCGTGCTCGTGAAGTCTTTGAAAAAGCAAACACAAGTGCGTTAAATGTTCGTCGAAAGACTTCGATATGCATATTACGTCAACTATGAAATTTATTACAAAAGATTCGAGTCCTTCTAGAACGATTCGGAGCGTTCTTACCAGACTGGCGCTACTCGTTTTCAACCCCAAAGGAGTTACCACATGCTCGTAACACTTTCCTCGGTGTAGGAAAGCGGTGCACTTTCGCGATTCCTCATCTAACGGAATTTGCCAGAAACTATTTGTCAGGTCGACGCTTGATATGTAGGTTACGCCACCGAAACGTTGAAGAATAGCGTCTACATTTTCGGACATTTCGTGATCCGCGCGCAAAACTCTGTTGAGCATCCTTGCATCAAGGCATAGCCTCAGAGAGCCATTTTTCGTTATGATCGGTACTAAGGGGTTGACGTACGGACTTCGCGACGGTCGTATAATGTCGTGGCGCAACATTCTTTCAATTTCCGCGTCGGCCTGCTCGCGATACTTTAACGGAATCGGATATGTCTTCTGCACGAAAGGCGCCCGTTCGTCGACGTCCAGTTTGTGCTTGTAGCATGACACTCTACCAAGATTATCACTCCATAGGTCACGATACTAATATACGATCTCGCTCAATTATTCGCGCTGCTTCTGCGTGATGTTACACGATTCTAATTTTTCGGAGACCCGGGTCTCTAACGATATTTGCGGTTCCGTGTTGTCGTCGGTGCATTCGTCGGAGGACATGATGGTTTTTCCCTCAAACTCGTCGTCCGACCCACCTTTGTTCGTCAACAACGGCACGGCCTCTTTATCATTTCCACTCGTCACTAGTAAAACTCCTTTGCTTAAGTTAATCGATGCTTGTAAGGATGTGAGGATATCAATTCCTATGATAAAATCCTTCATCATTCCCGGTACTACGATAGTTGGCGCCGAAATCTTTACCGTATTGAAACCGATCTCGACGAAAATTTGCTTCTTTACACGACCCGATCGCGCACCTGTAACCCCAACGATGAAGCTACTTGTGATGGGAAGGGTTGGACGTGTTTTTAAGCTTTCGGAGTTCCGTTCACACCAGGATTCGGACATCGCCGTAATCGTACTACCTGTATCGATGAGCGCCATTGTGGGTATTGTATTTACTAGGACGTGGACCTCGGGGCTCCTATAGACCGCCACTGAGCTTGCTACGTTTTGTTCGGTTTCTGAGAGTTCCTCCCGCAGATCAGAGAACATCGTCCGTGACTGTAGTTCCACCTGCAAATCACGCGGTGCTAACCTCTCAGATTTTGTTAACGTTTTATCTCGCCTTGTATTTCATTTCCCCCCCTTTTTTTTTCTTAATCTCCGCGGCTCCACGAGGGGACACGTTTCGCCCAATGATCGGAAATTCTTGTACTCGTTTCCCGGTAACTCTCGTTCAGCTTCCGCGACTTGTGTTAGTCGGATGTTGGCCGGTTGAGCCGCCCTGCCTGAAATATTCCGATTTTCCGAGGTTTGCGCGGCCGTTACCTGACTTGTGCGATTCGGTTGGCCCTGTACGCGGTTATCCCGTAATGGAGCATTCCCGTTTCGTTGACCGTTTGGCTGCTCACTTCCCCGCGGAAATCGAAAATCTCTACTGAAACCCGCCGTGGAATTTAATGTTCCTCCATTATCCCACCGACCTAATAGGGTCAGGAATTCCTCAACCGAACTGACATTTCCCGAGAGCGCCGCATCATGTATCGCCTGATTGAAATGCGTTGCGAGAACCTGCAAGATTTCTTCATTCGTCTTGCTTGGAGTCAGGTCTCTCGCATCTCCAATCAGGCGTGTCGCGTACTGTACCCGAGTCACTCCTTGATTTGCTCGGAAGAAACCCGAATCTAATTCGCGACGATTACTGCGCTGTGCAGCAGTACTCCAGAACTGCCCGAGGAATTTCGCCTTAAAATCTGACCACCCACTAACTCCTGATGAAACCAAATCCCACCATTCACTCGCAAACCCTTTCAGTGCTTGATCGATTATTAACTGTATCTCGCTATCCTGAATTTTCGCAATGATCACGAATCTCTCTAGTTCGCGAATAAATTTTGGTGGGCGTTCTCTCGGTACTCCTTTAAAAACTGGGAGTTGCGGTTTGACGCGGTACATCCTCTCCGAGGGATTTTCAGTAACCTGGGTCCTCGGTGGATCCTGATCTCGCGAGTTCGATCGACCGCCTGGGATTGTTTCTGAGTCACCAGGCAATATTACGTTTTCCACTTCCGCGAGGGAATCCCGAAATTTCAAAATCTCCTCCCTCACCTGTTTATGAAAATCCGTTATTGTTTGATCGAGAGACTCAGACTCCTGATTTATTAGCCTCTCGACGCGCTCCGTAACTGTGACTTCAAAGTCTTGCAAGCGCCGTTCTTGCCGGTTTTGCCTGTCTTTCCTGGCCTGTTTCGATTTCTTCCGCGTTTCCTGGTGCAGGAGTCACGGACTTTTGTATCGGCGATCGTTGAACGTTCGACATCGCGATAATTTCGGATTCGCTCGTTTCCCCAAGTCGCTCTTCCCTATCTTTTGATTCCTCCGGACAGTCAGGGTGAAACTAAATTGTAATAGACACATATAAAAAAAAAACATTTATTTGTTTTAACGCATCAGAGTAACAGAGATCAGTGATGGCTGGCGTTCGAAGGACGCAGGAATAATTCAAAATATCTTAACGTATATGATATAACTCGCGACTTATGCAGATGGGCCTGAAGTTGGAAGCGAGTTTTTTAAAAAATCGACATTTTCGTATTTTATTGCCTTTCACGCGGGAAAAAGACATCAAAACTATGTCAGCCCGATGCCCTCGACTGTTGGACATGTAATCCACGCAACGAAACAATGTTGCAACCCTTACACTTGGGAGTGGACCACCCCTACCTCTGCCCCGCCTCCCTTCAGCTGCGGGGGCAGTTTTCGAAACAGGACCTTTTCGGCATTCATCCTTAACGTATCAAGAACAAACATGGCGAATTTCATCGTCCTCCGATGTGTGGAAGTGCTCCCTTATGAAGGGGGTTGAAAATTTGCGAGCTGTTTCACCCCCCAAAAGGGTGCCTATGGGGTGCACGGTATGAGTGATAGAGGTTAGCACCGCGTGAGTGACAAAAGTCACTCACTCTCGTATGAGTGACAAAAACTGCAATATGAACTACATAAAAAAACAAACAATCATGTATCACTTATCACCAAAAAACCAGGAAATTCATGTTTGGAAGAAACTGAGAGATCACTAAATATAGACCTCAGTAATATTGGAATATTAAAGGAAGATGCACAGATTGATATAGCAAAAAGAATCTTAGAAAAATGGAACCAAGAGTGGTTAATAACAAAACATACTGATCTTCACGAGTCGAGAGAAAATATATTTTCAAGAAATCCTGCTATTTCTCTGCCAAGAATAGAACAAATTCTAATAACCCGATTAAGAATAGGTCACACAAGACTAACACATAGCCACGTAATTACAAAGAAAACTCCATACTGCACAAATTGCAATACAAAAATCACAGTTGAACATATAATCGAAGAATATCCATTGCACGATAATATACGCGAAACAGGAAGCCAACCAAACACCCTGAAGAACAGTTTAAACAAGAGTTGCATACTAAAAATCGTATCATATTTACAAAGGACAAGATTAGCAGAAGAAATATAGACCACATATAGACAGGACACTACAATTAAATTATTAACTATTTTTTTTTTATTATTAGATGTAAGAAATTTGTTATCTAAGTATAAGTAATTATCTAGGTAAATTATTTATGACTCACATATGTAATTTATAGTATGTAAAGAAAATGTAGTCCACAGTGGTCGCTAATGGCATAAATGCTGATGCGACATTAAATAAATAAATGATTATTATTATTAATTTCTTTGATCTATTTCATTATATACATTGGCAATAAACTCTTTGATGATTTTCATATGTATGTATAAATTCCTACAAAAAGACATACCTTGACATAATATTAGGAAAGAGATTAAATATTAAATACTTATGATAATTTATGGTTATTCGTTGTAGGAAGAAAAAGTGGTAGGTTAAATAGTAATGTAATTTTTATGCGATTTGCGGTGAACATAGACAATGTACGTATCCAAATTGTCAATTACACAATGTAGTTTAAAGCCAAAATGTACATTCAATGCAGCTATTTTTTCTTATGTATGTTGGCCTGATAAACTCGAAAATCGCAATGAAAAAATGTTGTATGGATTGGTCCCCGAAAGATCAGATTTTTTGAATCAGGCTTTCGTTGCCAAATCGGAGCAGATTTAACAGAGCAGCAAGTGGGCCGGATGAAGTTACCGAGATTCTGCACCCGTACGTGGTCAGCCCAGACCTCAATCCAAAAGAACATGGGTGGAAGGAGTATTATTTGTTTTGTTTTCAAAGTTTACGGAATTATCCTTTGTTTCTCCTTTAAAGTTTAATTAAGAAATTACAAAAATTAAAGTTTTTGTCGTTTATTTTAGCAAAATGTTCTTTTTTTTTATCAAACACTCAATTTTTGTAATTTCTTATTAAACTGTCCAGGTGCTGGTGCTGGTGCTGATGTTGGATCTGAAACGGAACGTTATCTATTAGGTTTAGAGCAGTGGTTCCCAAACCTTTTTATCTTACCGCCCCCTTTCTAGAAAAAATATTACTTAGCGCCCCCAGGAAATTAATTTTTTTTAAATTTTGATGGGAATTAATAGGTAATATATGTGTATTAATGTTTCAACCTTTTTCGTAAAATATAGTAAAGAAAGGTGTAAACTGGAAATATTGAACTTTGAAATTGTGAAACTATTTATTGAACTCAGAATAGAATGTAATACAAAAAAAGGTAAAAGATTCAAAATCATCTTAATGAGAAGGATGAACCTGGTGTGCTGCTACCAATTTAGTAATCCTCGGTTCTATTTTCGTTAGCAGTAATATTAACTCACCGCAATTGACTATTTGCAATTGGTTTCTTTTTTGTTAATAAATTGGTTACCGCACTGAAACCCACCTTCTACTAAATATGATGAAGGAAATGCAATTAAGAACTTTTGAATTACAGCCCATATTGGCCACCAGCGCCCCCCTGAATCGTTACACCACCTACCAGGGTACGGTGGCGCCCACTTTGGGAATCACTGGTTTAAAGCTGATAAAGGTTAATCCTTTTTTATTTAGAATTCGATGCTCTACCATATTTTTGTATTAAAAAATATAGCATTCCATTTAAAATATGAGATTGGCCTCTAGATCTCCTTTATTACTCCACCCATGAGAAAACGATTATTACTACGTTATGTAGCCTGTCCTACCAAACAACTTTTGTAGGAACAGATTTTTAATAACTACAACCTCCGAGATATCCTGCTGTACTCGCTTAAAAAAACACCCTGTATAATACTATTCTTTACGATCATTTGTGACTCTGTACTATAATTAAAGATTTTAAAGGGAGCAAAAAAAAACAAAATACGCAGAATTAACTAAAGCAATTACATTGATAATGCAATTGAAGTGTAATATTAGATTTGTAGTTATTGCATAAAATATTTTCATTAGAGAAATTAGAAAAATTATTTAACTCTTTTTAGTGCTTTTTTCCAGTTGATTAAATTTTAAATAAAAGTTGTTTTTCTAAAGATTTAACTGTGCAAATTGGGTCGATATTGGAATATTCAGATTTTCTGTGAAAAAATTTGAATATTCGAAATCCGGATTACGAATAATTCGTAACGTTATTATTCGATATATTTGATTATTCGAATAGTTTCAGGCCTATTATATGGGTGATTCTGTTCTAACTGCTACTTTTTTGATTGAAAATTTTTCAATTTTATAATTAAATCTTTTTTTTATGCATATTATTACTCTATTTTATTGTAAAAATGAAAGTCCGAAAGGATTTTGCTAGAACTTTAAAATATCGAGAATAAGAATCTTTCAAATTTTTCTTGCCACGGTACTGACATAAAATAAATTTAGTAGATATTCTTTAGAAAAATTATTAAATTTATTTACGAATTGTATTATAATATTTTAAAACTCTTTTATTCTAATTATTGAACACTTCAATAATAAATAGTAACTCATTTTTAACAAATAATAATACATTACAATTTATATAAAATATTAATCAACTAAGATCTAACACATACTATTTTACGAAGAACAAATTAACTTAAATATAGTTTTTGGTTTTCATCACAGCATTTTTTGAATTCTCGAGCTTCTACGTAGTGATACAGTCTGACTTTTTGTTGAATAATCACTAGCAACATTTTTTTGAAGACTTTTAGAGTTTTAGTCAACTTCGGCGATTTTTTAACTTTTTGCGATGAATCCTTTGGTTTTTTTGTTTTTTGCATCAATCTCTTGTTTATATTTCCAACTTTATCGTTTGAAGAGTAGTCAATTCTTCCCGTAAAAAAGTGTTTACATGAATTTTCATTAGAACAATCAAAGCAACTTAATGAATTGCATAAAATACAATTATGCTGTAATTTATTCCACGAGTATTGATGTACTTTCATAGTATCTACGAAAGGCATGAAATTATTTGGTAATATTGCATCAATATTCGATATCATAATTTTCTTATACGAAGTATTGGGCTCATCTGGCATGAAAAAATTATAATTAATAATACAAATAATTTTACTAATAATTAATTATATTTATACTATTTTTTTACACGATACTGACATTTTAAATTTAATTAGCAATTATAATTATTTGGTTATGAATTTTATAATATCCAATTACGGTATTATTGAGGTTAGTAATAAGTACAGAAGTTCATTACTTATGATAAAAAAAATCAATAATTAACTAAATTTACCAGTACCACGATACTGACAAGTCTATTTATGACATACCTTTTTGAAAACTGAGTTATTAAAATGACACAAACTTGTTGCACAATTTCAACAGTGTTATGTTTTCAAACATTACATTTTTAATGTACTTTCAATAAGGTTAACTAGTTGTTTTATTAATCTCGAGGTATATGGCGCACGAGTCGTACAAATTCGAATTCAAAAATCCGCTTAAATCTAAGGACAAATGTTATTAAGCCAGAATTCAATATTGAATTAATATATTCAAGAAAAATTTGTCACTTTTTTCAAGTTTGATTATATACATCAAGTTTTATGGGTTATTTGGTTTGAATCGTTTATTGCAACAAAGAAAATAATGAATTTATAGATAAATTCTAGAAATGGACATAACACGGTACTGACATTTAAGTGATATATTGTAAGTTTTCTCTGGTCTGCAAGTTATATTACACAGAAAAAGTGATGAAATACGTTCATGAGGATCGTATTAATACAAAAATTGTATGAATACAATGTTAATGTATAACCAGTGAGAGTAAATAGTACAGGACATTAATAATCACTGTTAGAATGGAATCACCCATATACCTTCAAATGTGATAATGGGTCATCATGTTAGGGTGCATTACATTTTTCTAAATGCTGCCGTGTTATAATTATCTAGAGACGCGGTAGCATCTCAAATAGAGACGCCTATATCAAAAACTCAAAATTTTCTTTTTGCATACGTTTGCTCATCGTTTGCTCAGGAAAGCTCAAGTGGAATTTTCGTTTGCCCCTCTTTAGTTCAAAAGATACGGGCGATTCAAAATTTTGCAAAGTGTGAAGCTGGTCCCACCTAATTTGAATCGCCTATATCTTTTGAACTAAAGACGGGCAAACGAAAATTCCACTTGAGCAAACGTGAGCAAACGATGACGAAACAGAATCAAAAAGAAAAATTTAAAATTTCGAAAAAGGTGGGGCCAGCTTCACACTGCAAAATTCTGAATCGCGTGTAGCTTTTGAACTAAAGAGGGACAAACGAAAATTTTTCGTGAGCAAACGATGAGCAAACGTATGCAAAAAGAAAATTTTGAGTTTTTCAAAAAGATGAGGCTAGTGTGAAGCTGGCCTCATCTAATTTGAATCGCGTATATCTTTTGAACTAAAGAGGGGCAAATGAAAATTTTTCTTGAGCAATAGTATGCAAAAAGAAAAAAAAGTTTTTACACTATTGCATTATTAATTATATTTATATCAGCAAAATGTTTTCAATTTAGACTTTTTATGTAGGGTTTAATAACAAATTGCTGCCAGTGAAGTAAACTGTGGATCAATTTTGATTACAAGGTAAGTTGTCAAAATCTGAATTACCAAATACCTTTATTCATACAGGAAACTGTTTTTAATATAGATCCATACCATCAAAGTGTTTTGAATTTCAACTTTTAAATGAAGGGAACCACAGGCTTGGAGGTTATTCGTTAACAAATTGCAGCAACCGTTGTAAAATGTTTATCCATTTTCATTACAAGGTAAGTTGTCAAAATCTGAATTGTCAGATACCTTCATTCATACAGAATAGATCCATACCACTAAAGTGTTTTTAATTTAGACTTTTTATGTAGAGCTTATAGAAATGGAATCATTTTCTCATTTCATCATTAACATTAAAATTTATTGCAGCAAAAAAAAAATTGCAGGTATATATAATTGTTTATAAATTGAACCAATAAGTGTTTATAATTAATAAATTATATGAAATATATATATATGTATATTCCCTTTTGTTATCCCCTCTCTCTTTATTTTACTCTATGCAATTAAAGAAACAAATAATAATTTAGACTTCTTCTGTAGAGTTTACAGAAATATCAATTTTATTTTTATAAATTTGTAGTAGATTCTATATAATAAATGATTTGTAAAAAGAAGTGAGATCCGATAAAAAACTTCAAAAATGTAAAAA
Source organism: Hylaeus volcanicus (assembly GCF_026283585.1). Taxonomy (NCBI): domain Eukaryota; kingdom Metazoa; phylum Arthropoda; class Insecta; order Hymenoptera; family Colletidae; genus Hylaeus; species Hylaeus volcanicus. The sequence continues at coordinate 14,490,642 of NC_071976.1, forward strand.
AATTACGCCAAGTACATGAAAAAGTGGAAGACTCAGGGAGTTATCATTGAAAAATAGAAGATCCCATAAAAAACTACAAGAAAATAAAAAAAAATGTGAAATCGAAATAAGCTGCTAGATGATTTGTCTAAATTTCCGCGGCCTGGAAGGCAAATACTTGGCGTGGTCAGGCAAGGCATTCTTAAATTATCAATACCCATACTTTCTCTCTTACAGACTTTCAGATAATTTGTCAATTTAAAACTCTGACAATATGAGTACACTTTCATTATTTTGCGTTTTAAAATAATTCTTATTCATCGACACCTTGACCTTGCCTGGCCACGCCAAGCATTTGACTTCCAGGCCGCGGAAATCTAGGCAAATCATCTGGCAGCTTATTTTGATTTCACATCTTTTCTATTTTCTTGTAGTTTTTTTATGGGGATCTTCTATTTTTCAATAATAACTCATTGAGTCCTCCACTTTTTCATGTACTTGGCGTAATTTTTTTACTTTTTTGAATAATGTCTACTGACTGCGCTCGTGTTACCTATTATGCTACCGTATACTGCCATATTCAAATTTAAAACACCATGGGAAATTATCGATAGTCCAAGTGAACTATCCATAGCGTTTCAGATAGTGAAAAACCTTCGATAGTCTTTATAGTACTTATTATCGATAGTTGCTTCACCACTACCCAGAAGCCCCATGACACTCGTACGGCGCGGCGCGGATTTTACAACGTGTCGCAGGACAGTCGCTCGAGTTGGAAGGACAGCGCAGCGGTTTTAAAATAAGCTCGTGTGAGTCCCAGTGCTCTGCCAATGCCTATCGGTCCAACCAGTCTGTCGGACGTGCGCGCTCTCCCTTTCAGCAGTCGTTGATCGTGCACCGTCTTCGCAACAAGTCGCAGCTGTGGCACGTCGTGATCCTAGCAGTCTGCCAGTGGACGCGTTAAATCGAGCGTCGTCCCATCGTGTTTTCAAACGTAGAATCACCGAATGTCGTTGCATGCATTCGAACGCCCGACCAGCGACCGTTCTCGCGCGATCCAATAGAGCTGATAGCAGAAAGCTAGAGTGCGCGCCAGATGTCACGTGGTGCCGGTTCGCGTACAGTGTCCGTCGCGAGCACACGATTCCCTGGACGATTTATCAGAGTTCACGGGTACGGTATTGCGTTTCTTGTTACCTGTTGTCTCGTCAACTGTGCTGCTCGCTGTGCGTGCGATGTCGGGTTACAGAAGAAGGTGATCTCCTTGAAAGGATACTCGTGTTAGGTGCAGTCACGGCGCTCTAACGACGGAATCGTAAAAATAGAAGTAATCAGCGTTTCGCGCGATCGTTGCAAAAGCGTCCCCTCTCCGGAAGTGGACCGCGGGAAAATGATTTGCGATCCTGCCCTCGAGCCGCGTTTCCAGCGTTGCGCGCCCCACGGGGCTAAGCTGGACAGTGATCGCCTTGTGATTATTTTTGTGGTGTAATTCGTATTATTAAGCGTTGGAGGATTTATTTATGTTAACGCTTTCGGCCAAACGTGCTCGACAGACCCGTGCTCTTCGGATTAAGGAATACAGTGACAGTGAGCTGACAATGAGAAGAAGAGTATATATAGGAATTCTTTTCTGAGAAACGGATTATTCCTTCCATAGAATATTTAATCTAGAGTTATTTCAACGGGCTTAAAGAACGTTTTAACATTTTTTTAATATAGAAATGACAGATAGAAATATTAGAGCACACCTCGCAATACGCTGTTGTACAGCCATGCAGTCTTCATAGCATGAGCTAAATCAAAATAAAAAGTTGTAGCATTTTCAAGAAGCGTAGCTGTGATTCTATTAAGGAATTTGAAAACCTACCATGTTGTCGTAAAATGACGGTCGTTTAAAGATAAACTGGGGAATATATCCAAAAATGGTCACATTTATGCGTTTATCTCTAAAACAATACCTATTATAAATTTAAGTTGGTTGGATGTATAGTTTTGAAAGTATCCACGAGGTCTTTGAATACATGAATGTAAAAAAAATGCCTTTAAAATTTCTCTATTACTTTCTTATCAATGTGGCATGGTTTATGAAAACTATAACTTTATGGATCCGATTCGAATATAATGTTAGAAGGATTTTTTCACCAACTTCAACCTTTCAGAACATATTCATATAAATCGACTTTTTAGAAATTCTTATGATTGTGTTCCCCATTAGTAATTTCTAAAATCAAACTATATTTTCAATTTGAAGAGGGCACAGAACTCGAGACATTAATATCGAACAGTTGAATAGTATGGCTTACATTCATTCATTGGTGATTATTTTAACGCCGTCCCCATTAGTTGTAAAAACCACTCGCAATTATGAGAGCAATTGGTAATCATATGCTACGTTTGTAATCTGTCACCATGAATTGCCAATGTGTCACCTTTCAGGGCGAACTGTGTGCCATTTGTTAATCGTTAATCATGATTACCGAGTAACATCTACACTGATGCAAAGTTTTTCGAACAATTTGCGAATTAGTCGAATACGCAACAGACGTAATGATTTCTTCGTGCAGTAAATCATTCAATTTAGTATACACGAGGTCTACTACAATTTATGGTAAAATCTTTTAGAACATACAGTACTCGTCGAAATAATTAAAAAAGTGTTGGTAAACGTTGATCTAGATTTCAACAATATCCGAATTATAACGAAAAGTTTGATTCCATCCCATCAGATGTTTAAACTGTCTTCTGCCATATTGATACATCTTTCGACACGTTTTCTCATTGAAATTCGCACAAGCTCGAGAACGTGTATACTACTCGAGTAAATAAAAAGTTTAGGTTGCCAGCTCGCTTCGTAGCAATAATACTTCGGTAAAGAAGTTTGTGAGTATAAAATAAGAAGACCAGTGTTTGCCAATTTCAACATAAGCGTTATTTATAAAACGAAAACAAATAATTTTAGTTTGACATATAGATGTAATCAGTTCTATTTTTAAACGTCTTTGTTTATTATATTGAACAATAATTAGTTTCGATCTCTGAATTTTAGTTTCTTTTCAGGTTATATATAAAGAAACACAATTTAAAAGTAAAAGTAGCAAGAGCTGTTTATTATAACACTCCACTCTTGGATTTGAGTCATCGGATCTAAAATTATTTTGTCGTACTACCATAAGAATATACACAATGCCCCAAGCAAAAATCATCATCCAAACAAATAAAGCATTCATTCCGTGGGGAATACAATTTGTAAGTTAATTTTATAAAATATAATTTCATTCAAATTCTCGACTTTTAATATGATTTTTACCTGGAAAAAATATTTATCGTGATCCTTTATGCATTCAAGCTTATAACATTATTATTGTAATTTTAACCGTTATTATCTTAGGTCTAGAAGTAACTCAAATCCAAGAGACAACACGCTAGAATAAATAATGTTTGTATTAGTATTGACGAACATTGGTCAGAAAGTTTTCTCGAATCACAATACATCTTCGTTGACCATGTTTTTACTAGCATCGTAAATATTATCGAAGTGAGCTAGAAAATAATCCAAACACGTATATTTTTCTTTGTAAACGCTAGATTTACTTCAAATATGTTTACATACAAGTGAATATCTCAATCATCGTTCGTACTAGTATTATCGTTGATATAATTGTTCGAACAGCGATCGTAAAATGTGTAAAACAAGTTGTTATACATACAATTTGTGTCATGTGGCCGTGTTAAATGGCAGTACTGTTTTCTCATTTGTCTATCACTACTACTTGAGGTACGAGTCATCGTATAAGTTTTTTTTTTGTTATATCCCCAAGAATGATTACAATTTGCCCAGCAAGAATATTTAGTAACCTGTAATAAAAAAAAAATGAAATTTCATCACGTACAATGGGTGTAGAAAGTATTCGTGCACCGATCAATTCCCCCAAAAACTGTGTAAAATTGTAATTTATTAACTTCTTTTTTTATAAACAATGACATTCTTCATATTCTCGGAAATCTCTAGAATAGATAGATTACAAAAAAAAAATAGCTATTTATTTAAGTTGCGAAATTAACAAGAAAAAACAATTAATGTTTAAAACTTGATTAAAAAAAAAAGAAATTTACATTAATTTATAAGTATATAATAATTCCTTCGTGGAATGTACTTTTGATTTTATAATTATTGTAACTTTTCTAAGCATTAAATTAACTAAATTATTAGTTATTCAAAGTGGGATCTTCTTCAATTCCTCTATCAGAGCCATTCTAAAAACTACTTTACTGGAAATTTGATGATTTCTAATTCGTATGGAGCAATAAACTAACGTGTAAATGGTTCGTCATAAGAATCGTATAAATACTTATTGCTTCTATACTTTTACCCACTTTTCGCATTTTTTTGTTAATTTCACAAATTATATTAACTAGTAAATGTTGTTTGGGCTATATCTATCTTAGAGACTTCCGAGAATATGTAAAATATCATTGATTATAAAAAAAGAAGTTAAGAAACTACAATTTCACACAAAAGTTTTTTGGGAAATTGATAGATGTATGAATACATTCTATATCCACTGTAGATGATTCTCAATTGAATTCATGTGTTACAAAATGTGTCATGTGAGAATAATAGATCCTTCGAATGCTTTTTATGCAATTTTCTGAACATACTGATTTTGTAAGGATTTCTTATTAGATCATTAGGGTGATTGTCCAATCTTTTACATCTGATGCCTACGTGGGTTATTTCGTCAGCTAACGATGTTATTTTGAGATCTTTACATATTTCATTATTGCGTACATTCCACGATGCATTGACCACAGTCTTAAGTATAATCAATTGTACGGATTCTACTTTCGTTATTCGTTATGTGGCTTTTCGCTTCATTGCATAATAGAATAGATTTTTGCGTCGATGGCTAGAATTCTCGCTTCTACACGAAATTGAATTTTAAAATCCTGGTGGAACCACCTCCGATAGTTGTCAGTTACATTTTGTTATTTTTGGGGTACGTGTTTAGTAAACAACACGAGACGGTTAAATCCTTGCACCCGACAAGCGATTCTCAATCGCCACTAGATTTTATACAACTCGAGTGGCCACTATGAAGTCACAATCTTTCTTACACATCAAGCGCCATGTCAGTCACCGGTGACTGACAATATATTTTCTGTTTAGGCTGCGTCAGTCAGCGTTAACTGACGATATGTAAATATGAAGATACGTAAAATACTATAATATAATATACTAGAGCTGAAGAGAGGTATTGGCAGAGACTAAATCATTCTATAACGTCCTCGGTAAATCTACGAAAGATTCCTTTATGGATGTGTAATATTTTTTAGCTTAGACTTTGTAGAACCCCCTAAAAAAAGGTTGGGTACGATCAGATAAGGCATGGCTAAGATAAATGTACCGAAAGATGTCAAATTTTACATAGAAAACGAAACGTGTAGTGCCCCTCTTAATAAAATAATGTTTCTTCTAACAAATGATGTTTATAACTTCAATGTTAAAAGGCATTTTTATAAAATTCAATTAATTATGTAAGTATATAAGGTATATAATATATAACATTAGGTTCTTAGATGGATACCGCATACAGTGGGCGTAGAAAGTATTCGTACACCGATCAATTTCCAAAAAAACTATGTGAATTGTAATTTATTAACTTTTTTTTATAAACAATGATATTCTACATATTTTAGGAAATATCTAGAATAGATACAGTACGAAAAGATTAGGTATTTTGTATAAATGAGAAATCAACAAGAAAAAACAATAAATCGATAGAAATATAGAAGCAATAAGTATTCGTACAAGTGTTAAAGTTTTAAAATTTCATTTAAAAAAAAAAGAAATTTACATTAATTTATAAATAATTAATACTTCGTGGGATTTCCTCATGATTTTATAATTACTGCAACTCTTCTAGGCATTAAATTAGCTATCATAAATGTCGATGTTCTTCGGGGTGAGATCTTCTTTCATTCCTTTATTACAGCATTTTTTAAGTCTTTTTGACTGGAAATTTAATGTTTTCTAATTCCTACGAAGCAATAAACTGATGTGCTTATATTACAAATTCTACTGTACTGTAACCGTGTGAATACTTATTGCTTCTACATTTCTACCAATTTTTCGTATTTTCTTGTTAATTTCGCAAATTATATAAACTAGTAATTGTTGTCTGAACTATATTCTAGAGGTTTCCGAGAATATGTAGAATATCATTGATGATAAAAAAAGCAGTTAATAAACTATAATTTCACACAAAAGTTTTTTGGGGAATTGATAGATGTATGAATACATTTTACACCCACTGTATATCCGGCACTCGTACCGAAAGAGTGTATATTATACAGATTTACAGAGTATTTAATTTGCGCCAATACCTTTAGTCGGTACTTTTTATATGCACACGTAGTATAATAATAATATATGTATACGTATAATATATACGTGAATTTGTCTATAAAACCATTTTATATTACATATAAGAAATGAAGAAGTTGGTCGAATATTCAAACAGATCGCCCGGAGTTGCTAGTTCTACTTAGTGAAAATGTCTCGCGCAAAGGGTTAACTCCTGAAAGACGAGATGCTGGTTTCTTTAGGTCGACAATGCCTTGTACAGTACATACGTTCCAATAAAATCCATCGCTAAACAAAACAGCGTTAAACGAGAACATCTCAAGACGTAAATAATGGGGATAAGTGAAACAGACCAAAGAATAAGAAAATTTATCAGTTCTTTTTTTAATTTATTTTGTAACATTAATTATTAAATAGTTTTTTATTGCATCAATTTGTAAGGCGTTAGGGAAAGGAAGGAGGCGTGAGATAGGACTCAAACAAATTCCACATAAGATTAACTAGTAAGTTGCTAGTATATTATTATTTAGACTAAAGTATTTGTCACACGTCATATAAACACATAAAACGTAAACAATATCAATTATAGACTTATTTATTGCTAATATTCATTTTTATTAATAAAACATTCATGAAAATCAAGAAAAGTTCGAGTAAAGATGTCATATAAGTTTATGACGATGAAGGTTCTTTCTCATTTGATATATCTTTTTTTTTTGTTACGAAGTCATCTAAAGTCGTTTGTTTAGTAGTTGTCGATAGCAAAACACCGTATCAATGACATTTCGTCTTGCCTTTATATTTCCGTCAAAATTTAAATCATTTTGTACAGATCGAAAAAAAAAACTACCAAATAGTACTACCACGTAATATTGAAACAGCGTTTAGCGGTGCAGCGTTAAGCGGGATCTCACTGTACATATGTATATTAATGCAGCGATATTAGAACGGGGCAAGTTTGTACACAAAGGCACGGCCGCGGCCGGTGCAAATGGGCGATCAAAGGGGCAATGTTTCTCGTAGCACTTCATTAAACGCGCAAGCGTGTTTCCGTTGAAACATTACCACCTTCGTCTCCTTTGTTTCGTCGTTGGTGTTAACTTCGTCGCTATTGGAATTCCCGCGTGTTTTTGCGCTAATAAGAGCATAAGTCATGGCACGGCGCGGGGTCGTTGTGTGCGTGCAAGATCGATTATTCTTGGAACGTCGCAGCGTGTGTTCTGCGATGTATATTGTTACAAATCCGGCGTGTTCCATTTAACGCGTCGTTCCTTTACGTTTCCTACGTAGCCGATTCTAAAATGACCAACATAATTAATTCTCGAATGCATATTTCTGTACAAAATCAAAGTAAACGTACATAGACAAAAATAGTAATAATTTCATTATTATTAGAAATTATCTCACATTGTTTCTTATTACTTTTCTGTCATTTTACACAATCTTAAGAAAAAATTGTACAACGTGTTGACAAATTCGGAGGAATATTACCCATTTTAATCTGTGGCGAAACTATAGCACGCGTGCCTATAACGGCACGTAATATGATTGGATCAGTACAGAATTGTAAATAAAATTTCTTTTATGCTGTAAATTTATGGAATAAATTTTTGTAAATAGACATGAATTACAAAATATTTGCAATAAATGCATATTAATATTAGCAGTTTACCTATCTCGATGTGCTAAGTGACTTTTCATCTGATTATAGTGTGTTAAATTTAGCAACATTGTGCACGTTCTATTAATACTTCGTATTACTCAATTGTTTACGCAACGTATTTCAGTAGCTCCAAATTAATCTTAAAAAATTTAAGGAACCTCACGGATACGAACATGGTATCCAAGATGCTTAAAGTGTATAGATCTTTTTCAGTATTAATGTTTTCGGGTAAACATTACGAATATGTTATCTTAATAGCAGTAATTTAGGAAAGGACACAGTATAATAGTAGTCTATGTAATTGCAAATTCAATGTCGTTTGATACGAATTTAATACATTTATATATGATATGGAGTACAATGTCCATTTTTTAGAATTCATTTTTGGTACTCGATCATAATAAGGTTCGCCAACCCTAGCCTAGGGTATGCATATTGTCGATTTACGTTTAGCAATTACATTATTTCTAGGTAGTAGGTTTAAAGATTTAGTGATATTTAAAAATTTAGTAAATAATTTACTAGATTTCACTTCTAGATTGCATGCTTTCAGCAACAACACTAATCTTCAATTGCATATAATTCTTGTGCGCGAAATCAAAGTAAAGATACACATATAAAAATTGTATGATTTTTCAATTATGATCTTAATTATTATCATAAATTATTCTACACTAAATTTCGTTTCTTTTCTTTGCTTTTTAAGTTTTCATATAATGGCTGTCAGTTATATTTAGCAAGGTAAACAATTCCTTTGTCAAGAAAATATTTGTATAGATATAAAATCAGCTCAAAATTTAAGATATGTTTTAGAGTAAAAGTATTTTCCCAAAAGTAAAGTTAAAGGTAAATTCCCATTGCAATTTTGTTTCTCTGTCTTTCAATCACGATTTCACCTAATAATGTAATAATATTACGTAATACATGTAATACGTGCACTATTGAGAACGAATACATTTCTTTTTAAATGTAAAATTAAATTAAGGAAACAATTAACAGATGCACAAATTTCTGTTTTATAATAAACTTTCAGTTGCTAGTATATTTACCTATATCTGAATTTCTATAGCTCGATAAAACATTTCAGACGTGAAATAGTAATCATCGCAGCGTGTGTTCTCCGTTGTGTATTGTTACACATCTTCCGCGTGTTCCATTTAACCCACGCTCCTTTACGATTCTTCTCGTTTTACCTTCTCTCGAGTTTCGCTTCTCACCTTAAACTTTTCGTCGCTTTGTGAACCGTCGCGAATCGTAATCTTTTTCTCGTTCTACGTTTGCTCGTCGACGGATTAAACGATTCATGGGAAAGAAAGTTGTGTAAATCGCACGCACACAGAGTGTCCGGTTGCATACGGTTGACCACAAATATTTGAATTACAGGAAACGACGGTGGTGAACGATAGTTGACGAGAGGCTCGTTTCGATAGGGAAAGCAATTGTGCCTGACAATGAGGTATATATGTACCCGATTAGAAAATTAAACTAGTGCGTCTGTTCGTAACGAACCGCGAGATCGAAAGTGCTCGATAGGTGAATCTTTTGAGAGTGCATCAAGTCCCAAAGCGGATGTAGCGAAGAAAGTGGTTGCAGCCAGTGCATGGTCAAACGTCACGTTGGGTCGCCAAACTTGAGATACAAGGGTTTCCCCAGCGGGCGATATAGTGATCAGTGGTAAATAAAAAGTTAACGAAAAACGATTGACACCTTCGATGAGAGTTATGTGACGATCGAGCAGATGTCAGGTGTCGTCGGTTACGTCGAGTCGAAGTCACGATATTCCGCACCCTGGTATTCCAACATCGACGTGGCACTCATGGGAATTCAAAGCACCGCTCAGTTCGTCGAGAAGTACCACCATATTATCGGTATGAAGTCTTTTTCTTTCCATTTTCTTTGTTTGTTACCGAAGAACTCGATCTGGTAATTTTCTCTTTTGCCGTGTTTTGAATAAATAAAAGTAGCAAATAGGACGTTATTCGAAAAGACATATCTTAGAAAGATGTATTACAAGACCTATGCAATTATTAAATATATTTCGATCCAGTTATTTCTTATTCTCGAATAAAATTGTAGAAAAATACAATTTTTAGTTGAAATTACCAGACTGTTTCCATAACAGGGAAAGGAGAAACTGTGAAAAGAAAGGATTTTCTTGGAAGTATTCATATAAAAGTTGCTTGACATGTTTAGAGTCAATAGGAGAAAGACAATGATTGACACGAGCATATGTAATTTCGGTCAGTGTTTTTTAAACTTCATCATTCATAGAGCCTTCTAAATGTTTTTTTTTTTTTTTTTTTTTTTTTTTTTAGTATATTTTGAAAAGATTCTTAGAAACATGTTTATGTTTAATAATTTTTTATCCAATTGGAATAGTTTTAAGTCTTCTAACCAAACTTTTCGTATGTTATTTGGTAAAGAAGTGTAGAACCATAAATATAAAAATACATAGAATGAAAAATGATAAGTATGTTCTAAGATGAAATCGGAGTTAATGAAGTTATACCAGTTTCCTTTTTTATGTTTCTACTATCGGACATAGTACAGAACATAATGCAATATGAGAATCAATTTATTTAATTATATAAAGTAGTAAAATCTATATAATAAAGAACCGAATTTTCATTCCGACTTTCTCGACTGTTAATTTATCTTACACACTTCAAACAATATCGTGTCTTACTACTTTAACATACTTTAATATTGGGCTTCTATTATCTAGATTTTTTAATAGTGAATTATTCAATATAACGAGAATTTATATTTTGATATTTTCTTATCTATACTTTCATATCTTCTTGCTCTACTTTCTTCTTAATAAAATTCTATAAGACTATGAATTGTACCGTAAGAGGGCCACAATATTGTCCTTTAATGCTTGTCAGTTGATACTGCTTTTCTTTTGAATCATTTTTTTTTTATAAAAGGGGGATAATTAAAACATTGTGGCTTCTTGAATGAATATTGAACACAATCTGTTTGGATATCGAATTTAAAGCAAAACGTTTCACGAGTCATATGTAAATTATCGAAGACACGACCGGTGCATTCGATAATACGTTGCGGAGGTTAGCAGTATCTTGGTATAATTTCCGCGAGTGTCATAAATCTGCCGACTTGAATGTAGTTCCGCGCTGAAAACTTCGGTCACCGCGAAGCATGTTGAAGTGAAATAAAGCTGATCGTCTTGCATATGCGAGGCACGCTTACACACCGCTAAGAATTTATTTATGAAAGTGTAATAATCTTTGGCGCTTTTTGCCGTGCCATACTGTTTTGCAGACATTTTACACATCGTTGTAAAATAAAAACACGAGACTGTAATATAAAAAAGATGAGTTAATTGCTGCATTTTGTTCGTGCGCACTTTGTAGTATAATGTTTCATGTTCTCTTGATTGATATATCAGCCTCAATTTTTACTCTTATTTTCACGCTTCGGAATATGGTTTCAGATCAAACGTATCATGTTTTCTCAAATTCTATTTCAATCTTTACTGTTACTCTAGAGTTTGGAAATGTTTTCTATTTGTTCAAATGGTATATTTCTGTTTTAATTTTTATTTTCACTTCTGTGCTTGCAAATTGATTTCCAATCAAACATTTCATACTTTTTCAATTGTTATATTCCTGCTCTTATTTTTACTCTTATTGTGGTAATTAAAAATTTATTTTTTATTCAATGTTACATATTCTTTTAGGTAGTATATTTCTGTTTTAATAATTATTTTCGCATATACTGTCACGCTTAAAAATTTATTGTTAATAAAATGTACCATATTCCTTCAAGTTACAAAGAAGTTTACAAACGGGTGTTTGGGATTTTGGTTTCCAATAAAATACAAACGGTATGGAATATATTCGATTTGAACGTCGCCACCAGATATTACATGATTATATATAAACGCAAAAAGTGATGTCATTTAAGTATCCAGATTACGCTGAAAAGTTGTATGTTGATATCCAACAAGAAAATCCTAATGCGTCATTTGGAAAACCTTTCATTTTTGCTTTAATCTTTGATTTTGCTATCGTGTTTGGAAAATAATTTTCACAGTTTCTCGTGATCCTACATAAATTTATTTGTACATTTCTCAAATGACATGTAGAAAGTGTTAATTCTTTGTGAGCTGCTCGGTCATTGACCAATGTTTGGAACCGTGTTAACAAATATCCCATCCCGATCCTCCGTTGTCGCCGTTCTCTCGAACCAAGTCACCCAGAAATTGTACAAAACAGAGAATATACAAAGAGCATGACCGCCACAACATATGTAGCCTTTCTCCTGTCCCTTTTTTCTCTCAATACCTCAAGTTTCTCGACATTTTAGTGGTAAATCGTTTTTTCTGTAAAACTTTTGCGTACACCGTAAATCAAATCGTACCACCCTCTGTCTCGATAAAAACTAATTTTCTGCGTTACCGCTGAAAATAGAACTCTACATATCCCCTTCGAGATCGAAGGCACGATCATCAAGTATGCTTATCATCAAGAGTAAGGATATCGAAACACCGTGTCGACGATTGAAAACGCTTTCACGTCCTGTGTCGAATTTCAGTGGATGGGAATCACCGATGTACGTCATTCGTAATACAATTTGAGAAGATCATATTTTTCGGAACTTAATTTTGTATGCGACCTAATAATAGCTCAGCAAAATTTAAATTGGATGCAACAAAATTTGTCTTTCAATTTCTTACAAAAATCCGCAATTACTTCGCTGTCGACCCAATAGTTATCCTAATATTAGGATGCAGTACTTTATTTTTATTAGTTTACTACTTTATTTTTAAAGTATTAGATATTGAGGTACAAACGAAACGAGAAGCGGTACAAACGGGTACAAACGATTCTAAAGAACAGGGAAAAAACAGATTTTAAATACATATATTGAAAATTGACGAACTTCTCTCTTACGCGTATAAACAATTGTTTGTAAAATTTAAACTATTGAGATACAAACGAAACTATTGGTGGTACAATCAAGCACGAACGAAATACTATCATTTTCTATAAAAAAAAAATTAATTTTTGAAAAGTCAGCTGCCAGGTTCACATAGCTAGATTGAACGCAACATTACCAGTCTCATTACTTAATTTAAACATATCGTATATTGAATCACAAGAGTCATACTTACTTGTATGAGTTAGATAGTAGGAAATTAGATTTCTTTTAAAAGTGCTCAAGTAGCACGTGAATGTAATGAGACTTCATATAATTAATCTTGAAAAAGAGAATTAAAATAACTCTTCTCTAATTCACCAATATTGACGTGTTCAATATTGAAGTAGGCATACTTATAATCTATATAAAACCTCTAATCATCTATTTTGGATGATACTTTTAGAAAAAAACTCAGCTCTTTTATAATACATTTTATTTTCTCCGATTCAGGCATTATATTCGCTTGTAAATCATATCTGGTATTCAGAAATAATCATTTCAACTCTTTAGCGAAATCACAGTGTAGACAAGTTTTTTTATTTGAACAATAGGAGCTTCCTAGTAGGAATACTTAATTTTTAATTTTAAAAAGTTTGTAAATTTATCTCCTCGGGAATATTCACGTGGAAAAATTTGTCGCGAGTGTCTTCGTCTTACGATCTATGTGTAAATGCGAGCCCTGTTGGAGAAGAAAAAGACAGAAGGCTAAATTTCGAACCACTCCTAAGTAATCTGCGAGTAGGGTCCCGCTGGTCTATTTTATAGGCGTTTCTGTAACCGTTGATGAAACGTGATCGACAGTCGGATAGCGATAGGGGTGGGGTTGTTACGTGTATATTTAAAACCGTTTCGTCAGAGATTTTCCCGGGCCGTCTCGAGTACGTCAAGGAAGACTGACGCCGTTCGATAATTCATCGACCGTCAAATCATTTTTCGTGACGTCCAAATCGATCGGGTTTCCTTCGTACTTCTTCACCTGTCTTGCGGTCATGTGATCGCTTTTGCCAAAGATTGGCAAGTTTCTTATCAACGGTAGATGACAAAACATTAAGGCGGAAAAGGAAAACTAAATTACTTTTTGGACAAAATATATAATCGACTTCGAGAAACATTAAAACTGCACTAAAAAGTATGAAATAATTTCTATTTAAACTGCATTATTACTCACCAGCTCTTGGTGAATTTGATTAAACTATTATGTACAGCATACTAAATACAATGTTATTATTATATCCGCTTTAGACATCACACATTAACTTTATTCAATATCGCCGTCCCCACCAAATACTATCCCAAACCCACTCGGACAGCATTTCCATGGAAAGAGTATATACATTAACAGTGTTAATGTAAATACGTACTTCCATGGAAATGCATTAACAGTAATTAATATTGCCACTTCCAACTCCCGCAAAAGAAAGAATGCCCCAAACCTACTCAGACAGTATTTCCACGTAGTCAACTTACATACAGTGGGTGTAGAAACTATTCGTACACCGATCAATTTCCAAACAAACTATGTGAAATTGTAATTTATTAACTTCTTTTTTTATAAACAATGATCTTCTACATATTCTTGGAAATCTCTAGAATAGATACAGTATAAAGAAAATTAGTTATTTATAGAAGTTGCAAAATTAACAAGGAAAAACAATGATTCGATAGAAATACAGAAGCAATAAGTATTCGTACAAGTGTTACATTTTTAAAATTTCATTTAAAAAAAAAACCGAAATTTACATTAATTTATAAATAATTAATACATCGTGGGATTTCCTTTTGATTTTATAATTACTGCAAATCTTGTAGGCATTAAATTAACTATCATAAATGTCGATTTTATTCGGAGTAGGAACTTCTTTCATTCCTTTATTAGAGCACTTTTTAAGTCTTTTTTAACTGGAAATTTAATGTTTTCTAATTCTCACGGAGCAATAAACTAAGATGCTTATGTTTCAAATTCTGTTGTAAATTGTTCGTCATAAGAACCGTGCGAATACTTATTGCTTCTATGTTTCTACAAATTTTTCGTATTTTCTTGTCAATTTCGCAAATTATATAAACTCGTAATTGTTATTTGAACTATATTCTAGAGATTTCCGAGAATATGTAGAATATCATTGATTATAAAAAAAGAAATTAAGAAACTACAATTTCACACAAAAGTTTTTTGGGAAATTGATCGATGTACGAATACATTCTACACCCACTGTACATGTATACATTAACATCATTCAATATTGTAACCCTCATCAAAAAGATTGGGCAAAAATTTTACAACGAGGAATTATTTATTTACAAATGCTGTTACATGTTATATATTTTTTATAAGATGAATATTAAATAATAATACAATCAAATAATAATATTAAATAATTTCTCTCGCTTTTTTCGACGCCAAATCTTTGATAACATCATCAAAATCGATAGAATTTTCTACTTCATTTTTTATTGATAGAATAGTCAGAGATGAAAATCTCTCTTGGCTTATCAATGATCGCAGATAATTTTTTATTAGTTGATGAGAGGAAATGTTCGATTATTTTATTCGCCAGCGGTTATTGGAATAAAATTTTACACACCTCTAGTCCTTGACTTTTCGCGAGAATGATGTTCTGACCACTAATGAAGAATACGATTCGCTCGTAACTTGTGTTTATCGATAGCGTGATGTTCGTGGAAGAAGAACGAAATGAAGCGCTGTTATTTTTAGGGCCCTCTTCTTCAAATATGCCTTTCAGTTAATTTCACAGGGCAACGTAAACACACCCTTCGACTTAATACACTTGGCATTCGAAGTGGTGAGAACCAATTGGAGACGAGCAAACGGATTTGTACACTGCATTGCATTTGTGCGAGATAAAAGTGATTTCGTAGGAAAATGGCATTTTTAAAAATACTAGTAAAATACTACGAGAAGTAGTGTTTTATTTAACTATTTAATATGATACGAACGACATATATAGGAATTAATGGTGTAATCGTCCAGTATGTCTATGAAGAAACGAAGAATCAATTTCAGACTTCTTATTAAAAATAGTCTAAAGTCTATGAATTTTGAAGTCTTGAATAAAATAAGTTCATAAACCTGTCGGAAATTTCACACAATAATTTGAAGTCTAATTAAATGAAATTCTGCTAATTTAACTAAACATGTACCTTTTTACATTTACTCTTGTAAATCAAATTGGATACGTTCAAACACAAAAATAGGTTTTGTTTATCTTCATCAGAGGTGGGTAATATTTGTAAAATAAATATTTTAAATACTATTTCAAATAATAGATTCTTTATAATTCAAATAAAATAGTATTTCAAATGGGATATAAAATTTCACCAAATAAAATATTTTATTTTGATAATGTAAAACGTAACATAAAATAGTTTATTTTGGTAATCTACAGTTAAAGCATGAAAATAAATATTTTATTTTGATAATCTAACACATCAAATAAAATATGTTTCATTTTAATAACATAAAGCATAAAATAGAGTACTTTATATATGTAGTTCTTAATTTGAAAATAAACTGTGTATGTATGATACATAGATGGAGAAACTATTTCTTGCAAATATTATGATTTCTTGCGATTGAAGAATATCTCTTTCCATTGTTACGTTTCCGTTCTAAATTTCCTTATTTGGAGACGGACGTGCGCACCCGGTATTCTTCACGTAGGCATAGGAATTCGAGACCAACGCGAAGCTAGGGCATAGTCCCTCGGAATCATGCAATGTACTTTCCCGCCACCCCTTGGCCTATGATTTTTGGGTATAAAAAGGGTGACGACGAAGGCATATCGGGCCTAGTCAAAGTCTAGAAAGGGTTCTGTACACGTCTGTGCGTGCTCTTACGAATTGTCTACACGAGGAAATTTAGTAAGATCGGGTTCAAGTCCCCTTCGAGCAAAATCTTAACCATACAGTACGTAGTCTACTGTTAAGCATTATTTTATCATTGTAGTCGTCCCTCGTTTGCTCGCGTTCGTGAAAACCGAGAAGGATTAGATTCTTACTTCGCGGAATCGAAACTACACTTTGAACTCAGTTCATATTTGTAACAATTTAGCTTTCCATTAGTACACCGCGACAATTACTCTTATAACAATTGTAAGTCCCGGTACATATCAGAATATATGTATAATCAATTTTAATTAGTGTTAATCAATTATAATACCCAGTCCAGTACCCACTAAGGTGTACCTTTGCCGCTCGAGGTACATCAAAAACTGTTACGAGGCCTAATGCTAACATTTCCTGCGGCTACCCACGTTAGCCATACGTGGGTTCGTCCGCATATCACCTTCTTGAGGCTCCCTACATTAGCCATACGTAGATTCGTCCTCGCGTTTCTACCTTCCTGAGAATCTCCACGTTAACCAACGTGGGTTCGTTCTCGATAACCAACCTCCTGGAGCTCCCTATGTTAGCTATACGTAGATTCGTCTCCGCGTCTACTTCCTCAAGGTACCCAGTGTTACCTAACAATACTGGTCAAGCCATTAACAAAACCATATTCCAGTAGAAAAACCCCGGCTACGCAGCCGCCCCCTCCGGCTCGTAACACCATCATTCATTTTATAAAGATTCTTATTGAAGATTCTTAATAGAAGTATTTATTGAAGAACTACATTGAATGTATGTTTATTATGCAGAGGAAAAGTACTTCGTTCGTTTTAGATTACCAAAATAAATATATTTTTTATTCAAGTTCGAAAAAGCAGGAGTTACTCAATTCGATATATATATTATTTTTACACTATAATTTAGTCAAATACAATATTCCGAACTATGGTACAAATATTTTCAGTGTTTTTCAAATAAAATATTATTTGAAATATTATCTTAAAAAATTCTTATGACAAATAAAATAATTTATTTCAAAATATACTTGCATGATCCGAAATAAAATATTTTATTTTTAAAAATACATGCACGATTCGAAATAAAATATTTATTTACTATTTACTATTTAAAATACGTATTTTACCCAGCTCTGATCTTCATTATATTTGAAATGTAAGTTAAATTAAAGCATAACCTTCATATAGTTATCATTTGATATATGTGTAAGGATGAGATAATACATGTATTTCATTCGCTTTCTTGTTATTCGAATTATGGTTAAATAAACATGTACCTTTTTTCGCTTATTCTAATTAGACAATCTAAAGCATATTTCTCATATATTTACTTCTGTAAGGCTATAATCTTTACATTTATGTGGACAGGAAAATGTTTCATTTACGCTATTGTTATTCAAAGTGTAATGAAATTAAATTGTGCTAATTTGAATAAACTTGTGCCTTTTGCAATTGCCTTAATATGTCAGATTGAAGCATATTTCTCATATATTTACCTTTATAAGGCTTTTAATCTTTACATTCATAAATGAAGAAATAAAATGTTTTATTTATCTCATTGTTATTTGAAGTTTAACTACTGATGAAAGAACACGCGAGTCTAGAATTAGATCGGAATAGTTGTAGCTGATTCCAAAGCTCTCCGTCACACAACGTCCGTAACTGTTTCGTTAGGAACGCGCACGGTGCAAAAAGGCCTTTATTTCGGGTAACTAGACAGTACATCGATTTCGTGCATAGACCCACAGGGATCGTTTCCATGGATTACTGCCAGCTGCCGTGAGTCGACTACGCGTGTACGTGTTAGTCTACACGCGGTTGCACAAAATTCACGCGTTCGCATGGGTGAGAGAAGCTCGTGCGATACGTCAAGGAAAATTTCTGGTTGACAGTTGCTCTTTGGTCTATGTCGGTACTCTGAAATAATACGTTAGAGAACGTTGGTACCGTGAATAACTACAACGTGAATAAATACACGGTTTCCGTGTATTTTCTTCGTTAGCGTTTCAGGGCGGCTTTGGATCTGATTTCGATCCACGGCGATTACGTAGTGTCGTGCACGCATCGGATACAGGAGCGTGTAAAAGTTGTGCGTTTAGCTCCTGCTACCGTGGGAGGAAATCAAAATGTATTTTTAGCAAATAGTCCATTGCGTGAATTTTATTTAATGGTTTGAAAGTGATATTATTTCTTGGTTATTTATAAGGATTTTCTAAAAGAGCCTCGAGGGTTTTGTTTTTTAATAACAAAATGGATTAGCGTAGTCGTGGTGAACATTTAAGTGGTACATATGCGAGTGGATCACAGATAAGGAAGGTATACCACACAGGGACATCTTGGTAATTATGATGATGAACGAATCTTTTGATTCAGACTAAAGGACGCCTGTTGAAACATTAACGTCAATAATGTCTTGTTTAGGCTGAATTGCACTAATTGGTAAAATTATTCTTCATAAGTAGGACAAATACAGGCCATTGTTTTCATCTTTCCTTCAAGTTTCAATGTCACATGAATAAAAAGGAGCACAATGACGTTTAAAAAATTCAGAATCTCCAACTATAAAGAAGTCATATTCAATATGTACTGTCCCCTCCCTAACCTTCTTCATTATAACCCAGACGATTGTCCACTATAGACCAGACTATAATAGACCCAGACTATAATAAATAGAATAATTCTTGCAGTCGTTACAAGAAAATTCTATTATTTACATATTTCATTCTATACATTGGTAAAACTTTTTCAATCTTATTTTAGATGTTGTTTTTTGATGATTTTCGTATGTGTACATTGTTATAAAAAGGCATCATCGCTTTGAAATAATTTTGGGAAAGAGTATACGTATACAAAATTCCCAATTATATTTGTCTATATGAAAGTCTCTTTAATTTTGATCGCCGTTTGTTCCTAGGAATCGAAGCCTGAAATATTGTATTATAAATACGTAAAGCTTCTACGTTATACATATTAACTCGAAAACGAATTTCAATAATTGAGTAGAAGCAAATTACCGTTTTTGTTATTATTAGGCCGTTGTTTAGAGAATTACAATCGACTAAGTAGATTAAGTAAAAGATTTCCCAAAAGAGACTTTATTATTTTGTTTCTTAATAAAATCCAAATGGTATGGAATATATCCACTCTTTTATTTTAACTTTTACATGCTGTGTCTTTAAAGTTAGAGGTGGGAGGCAAATCAACTTATCTGTGGAATTAGCATTTTATTTTAAAAATTTTCATTAAAATTGTGGTAAAAGCATCGTTAATAAAAAAATAATTTTACAAAGTAATTCGACACATTTCAATGGAAATGGAAATACGCATGATTTCAATTGAACGTGAAAGATGATGTCGTTTAAGTGTCCACTACAACATTATGGCGAAAGACCCAGTTCATTATACTATGTAGTTTACAAAATAAAAAGAAAAAATGTATTCAATGCCAGAATTTTTTTCTTATGCATTTTGGCCTACTAAACTCGAAAATCGCAAGAAAAAATTTTTCTATGGATAGATTTTTTTTTATATGAAATTTTGAATTTTCTTTCGATTTTTTTCTGACATACGTTCATATTTTAGACTATATATCGAGTTATAAACGTCCGATTGAGTCGCCCAAGACGCCATTTTAAAGGTAATCGAATTTCCAACCATTGCTTGTACCATTATTTTCCACTCCGTTCAATAGTTTAAGTGTTACGAGCCAATATATATGAGAAACTTTGATTTTTTCGGCTAAAATAGAACACGAATATTTCTTCCATCGCCATGGAAAAATAGAAATTGTCAAATTATGTCCAGTTTCTTATTGTTTTCGTATATATCGTACTTTTACGAAGCAAACAAGCTTTTGTTGAAGAAAATCTATGGATAAATACCGGAGTTAGGAGCAATTGAGTAACATTACAAAAATTCCACTTTTACTCTGTTTTTGTATTTTTTTCCTATTTATATAGGAAACATTTATTTAATTAATTTCAATTCGAAATAATTTCGGCCTTTTCTTTGTCTTTTGTTATTCGTTGAGTTCGTTTCTCTGATGAGGAACCAAATGTAGTCTCTCAACATTCTTTCATCCCAATATCCTTAATAACGCTGCTCAATAATTTAGGCTTCTGGCCCTGCAGAATATGAATAATAAGAAAGTTGTTGAAGATTTGCTAATAAATTATGCAAAAATGGGTATGGAATATATATTGTTATTCTATTTGATTTGACAAAATGAAAAAATTTCTACATTTAATTTCAATTTTAATATGTCTATATGTAAATATGTCTCTCAAAATTCATTTTTTACATTCTCACTTGGATTTTTTCCCGGAGAATCTTGGCGTTGTAAGTAACGAAGACGGCGAAAGGTTTCACCAAGATATAAAAACTATTGAGCAGCGCTATTAAGGATATTGGGATGAAAGAATGTTGAGAGACTACATTTGGTTCCTCATCAGAGAAACGAACTCAACGAATAACAAAAGACAAAGAAAAGGCCGAAATTATTTCGAATTGAAATTAATTAAATAAATGTTTCCTATATAAATAGGAAAAAAATACAAAAACAGAGTAAAAGTGGAATTTTTGTAATGTTACTCAATTGTTCCTAACTCCGGTATTTATCCATAGATTTTCTTCAACAAAAGCTTGTTTGCTTCGTAGAAGTACGATATATACGAAAACAATAAGAAACTGGACATAATTTGACAATTTCTATTTTTCCATGGCGATGGAAGAAATATTCGTGTTCTATTTTAGCCGAAAAAATCAAAGTTTCTCATATATATTGGCTCGTAACACTTAAACTATTGAACGGAGTGGAAAATAATGGTACAAGCAATGGTTGGAAATTCGATTACCTTTAAAATGGCGTCTTGGGCGACTCAATCGGACGTTTATAACTCGATATATAGTCTAAAATATGAACGTATGTCAGAAAAAAATCGAAAGAAGATTCAAAATTTCATATAAAAAAAAATCTATCCATAGAAAAATTTTTTCTTGCGATTTTCGAGTTTAGTAAGCCAAAATACATAAGAAAAAAATTGTGGTACTGATTGTACATTTTATTGATAAGAAATCATAAAGCTTTATTTGAAAATCCCTTATCCGTATCACATGAACGAAAACATCAACAGTATGTATACCAAACCTCTTGCAACTAATCATTGATATCGTATCAGCCTCAATGAGCACTACTCCACAGACATCGCGCACTCAGTGATATTGATAAATCGTTCAAGATTTCACGTAATCCTCTCGACAATGTGTAACGCCTCGAGAGATCGATATACTTGTACACGCCACAGTGCATAGTATTTGGCAAAGATTCTCGTTCCGCCTGCGCGTACGGTTCGGCTGGCATACGCTGGACCGCATAATCCATAAATAAGTGCTGTCCGTTTCGAATCGGCTGTATGCTCGTTGTGCGTAAACTTGCGACTGCAGGTAGCCGGGGATTATTGGTTTTGAGTGTCTGCTTCTCGTATGTTCGGACTAGACACGTGTAAGGAAACGGTGCACTCGACGAAATCCCATAACCCCTTGGGCAGGGGTGTTCGTAGCACGTTCCTAGTTCCATCCTAGATAACATTTTTAATAACAATATTTTTACTGCCTTCAGCAAGTTACTAGTTATTATTAAGACAGGATTTAGGTTAGAAATAAATAGCTAGGATCTCTCTTCCACGTATCGCAGGACTTGAATAGGGGTGTTTTTAGCACGCTTACTACTTGGGCATCAATTTAAATTTAAGCATAATATTTTTCCAGTCTCGAACAAATTATTATTTAGCAATAAGACGGATTTAGGTCAGGAATAAATATTAGATGTACAAATTAATTCTCGGCCTATCTTGATTGAATTCAATATTTATTTACAAAAAAAAAAGAAACAAATTGAAACTCAAGTGTCAAAGTAATCTCTTAAAGTAATCTTCACTTTTCGCACATATCTGGTATCTCTCAGGCAACTGTCAGAATCCAGATCGAATAATGATGATGGTAGAGAATTTATGTATAACATAATGTGGAGATCGGAATCGGAAATAGTTCGTAAAAGTCAAGTTTGGTGAATAGGCAGCATATGGGATAATTTATCAGCACAATTTTGAAATGGTTTTTTATGTTATTTTTACTGTTGTAAAAAAGTGTGTTGGTTCTTGAGAAAAAAAGGCCATTTACTGGCAATGGTCGTTTTATCTCAAAAGCGTCACAATACACGAATCAACCGTCATGGTACAGCTCGCAAGATGGCTCAGAGTTGATTATTAGATTATTAGATTAGAGTCGACGGTCTGATCAAATAGGAATAGCTCATTGTAAATACCGTTCTTTTGATTCCACCAAATGCTTAACAATATCTGTTTCACTTAGATATTTGGTTTTAGAATGCTTGCAGATGGTTCATCTGGATGAATCTATGATTTTCATTTCTCAGGATTATCATACAGTATACACAATGTTCGTTACGAATCATGTTTTCTGTTTCAGCTGCGTTCTCTTTCAGCCAAAATGCAGAAAGAGGACACTGCCTTAAATGTTATTTTTTGAACGACATCACGTTTACAGCTGACTTTTTAGATTATGTTAACCGTAAGATTAAGTTTGATGAGTCATTTCAAATGTAATACATCGCACTTCAAAATAAATGAATGGCGGAAAAAGAATGCCTATACAAATGGATCATATAGTCAGTGAGAGTTAGGGGCCGAGAATTCATTTGTACATCTGCTTACTTCTTTCCAATTTCTGAGATGTTGCGTCTTTGTGGGAGTCTAAGATTTTCAACAGACATCAATTTTATGTTTCAGTTGTATTTTTCGAGTAAAACATCATTTCAGGTCATATGATTTACTAATATGTGAACCACAGATGGGGGTATTCATATTCATAAATATGAATATGAACAAATTCATATCACGCGGATTTGTGAATATAAATATGAACTAGCTGGTTATAGCGTTGCTCGCTTAATTCATATAGCTATTCATGTTTATTTTGTGTGCGACCCTTTACGGGCCATACAAGGAACGTCCCGATTTCCGATTACAGCACCATCTATCGCGAATAAAAAAAATGTTTGAAACTAGTGTTTTAAAAAGGTCTCATAGCCAGCTTTCACAGTGCATGATAAAAAATGAGGTGTTCTATTAAAAAAATCATGTTGACCTTGACGTGACTTTGGCCGGTCCTTTGAAGGTCAAACGGACACGATCGTTCAATAGAATTTTTGAAACCCTAAAACATTTCTCTAAACCGGTTTTCTCACAAATGTTCAATTTTGGAAATACTTGACTGTTTCCATACTTTTGGAGCACCCTGTATGTATATACAGGGTTCATATACACAGGTAGATATATACATGTGTTATACATATGCATACAAATGTAATAATAGTAATATATGTATATATGTATATTATTTCCGTTTAGTTATTCGCTCATAAATTTATATTCTCATTCCCAATCGAGCAGTCGTGGAGTATACAGGGTGTCCCAAAAATGTTGGAGTTCCTTGAAAGGGGTGGTTTGGGAGGTGATTTGAAACAACTTTTTCCTTTGCAAAAATGTCGGATGGGGCTTCGTTAAGCAGATATTAACAAAAAACCCCGACCAATCAGAACGCGCGCATACCGTTGGAGCGGCCGTGCTAGCGAAGGCTACGCGCTAGGCGGCCGCGTCAATATCCTTAGATACACGTTGAGTCACTTGTTCGTGTACGAGCGTTACCTACACATCACAAAATGACGACGTCCACGGAAAGCACAATAGATCTGGCTCTAACTAACCCAAATATATTATATAAATTTACCTGGAACATCATGGACGAACTTTACGGAAGCGGCCACTACCCTACCATCATTACCAACGAAGAAATGAAACAAAGGGAAAAAAGTCCCAAGCAGAAATGAAAATTTAGTGAAGCCAACTGGGATAGATTCAAAAATGAAATTGATGGTGGAATTCATAAACTTGCTAAATCGATAGAAAATGAAAACCCAAATGTAAATATAGATATCGTAATAGATGAATTTACTTCGCTTATCCTAAATAGCTGCAGATAAATCAATCCCCAAAACAAGACCAAAAAGTAACAAATCAAAACAAAAATCAGTCCCCTGGTGGAATGATGACAGTAAAACAGCAATTAAGAATGAAAAGCATGCCTTCAATAGGCATAAAAAACACAACACGGAAAATAATAAAGTTGAATTTAAAAAACTGAGAGCAATAGCCAGAAGAACAATCAAACAAACAAAGAAAAATTCCTGGATTCAGTACATCTCAACCATAACACCAAATACCAAATAATAAAATGTTTGGAATAAAATTAAAAAAATTAGTGGCATAAATACAAATTCAATCCCTGATTACATCAAAAATAAAAATGGGAAAATACTAAACGAAACTGAAGAAATCTGTAACTTGTTTGCGAAAACATTTGCAAGCAATTCAAACAATGAAAACTTTAACAAAGATTTCTTATTATACAAAACAAAAATTGAATCCATCCAAAAGCTAGAAATAGGAACTGATTTCACGAATATCAACGCACCAATAAATTTAATAGAACTCAAAACCGCTTTAAATAAAGCAAAAAACTCGAGCTCTGGACCTGACAATATTTCAAATAATATGATTAAACAACTTCCAGAAACACCATTGGAAATTCTTAATAAAATATACAACATCATCTAGGCCAGACGTACCTTCCCAAACAAACGGAGACTTGCCACCGTAATTCCAATACTCAAGCCAGGGAAAGATCCAATAAATCCAAATAACTATAGGCCAATATCATTGACAAACAATTTATGCAAGTTACTAGAAAAAATAGTAAACAGACGCCTAAGATGGACTCTAGAGACAAACATAATCATCAGCCCATGTCAAAATGGATTTCGTCAATTTCACTCTACGCTGAACCATCTCACAAACCTTGAAATAAACATCTGCAGAGCACTTAATAATAAAGAACACATCATCCTCATATCAATGGACATCGAAAAGGCTTTCGAAATGGCATGGAAATATAGAATATTACAAATTTTGAAAACAAATAACATCAATGGTAACTGCCTTGCGTTTATACAAAATTTTCTAAACGATCGAAAAATTCAAGTACAAGTCGACAATAAACACTCAAAAATCACAAATTTAATAAATGGAACACCTTAGGGATCTGTACTTAGTCCTCCCCTGTTTCTTCTCGGAATCAATGACATTATCCAATCAGTTAAAAGACCTGGTAAATGTTTCCTATTCGCAGATGACCTAACCATAATGTATACAGGCAAAAAAAATGAAAGAAACGGAGAAAATGGCTCAAAATGCTTTGGATAACCTTTTTAAATGATCTCTAACATCAGGACTTAAATTCTCAGAAAAAAAGACTACGTACATGATTATTAATAGACCGTTATACACAGGAACATTGCCTATACTGCATTTAAATAATCAACCTCTCAAAATAGTAAATCAGCAAAAAATACTAGGACTAATTTTCGACACTAAATTAACATGGGAACCCCACATTAAGAAATTAAAAGCTAACTGTCAACAAAGATTAAAAATAATAAAAACTCTATCATCGAAATCATGGGGAGCCAATGTTGAAATAATAACACGATATACAAAGCAGTCATACGAACAATACTCGACTATGGGGCACCAATATATGGATCAGCAAGCGAAGGATTACTCAAAATCTTAGACCCTATCCAAACGACATCACTCAGACTATCATTAGGGGCTTTCAGAACTTCTCCAAATTCCAGTATCATCGCAGAAGTAGGGGAAGTACCATTGCAATATAGAAGGAAACAATTAACGCTAACATTCGCGGCAACAATATTCTCGAATCGGAACAGCACAACTTATACAACCCTGATGGCCAACAGTAATAAACAAATATACATATCCAGACAAACTTTACCAAAACCATTCTCGATTCGACAGGCAAAATACGCAGAAGACTGGCAAATACAAATACCACAGATAGAGCAACGGGTCTCATCTACAATACCTTTATGGCATTTTAAAAAACCAAAAATCAATCTAGAATTAGCAACCTTAAACAAACAATCAACACCCTCATTAGTGTAGATTTGCCGAAATTGCCCATAAATATAACCAACATACGCATATATACACGGACGGTTCCATAATAAATAAAAAATCTGGATGTGCAGTTGTAATAAATAACCAAACAATCACTTTTAAACTACCTACGGGAATAACAATTTTCACACGTGAAGCCTATGCAATTTTAAAAGCCATAAAATTCATAAAAACAACAGTAAATAACCAGTTTGTAATATTTTCTGATTCAAAAGCTGTACTATTAGCAATAGAAGATTTAGGTCATCAACAAAAATCATTCAAAATATACATGCTAAATTGATAACCATACGTACTGAAAAAAATATTGAACCCAACTTCGTTTGGATACCATCATATATTGGAATAACTGGTAATGAAACCGCAGACAAGGCTGCAAAAAATGCTTGCACCTCTGAAGAACCGTGCATTGAGCTGCCACACGCGCTAAATGAATTTAAAAACGTTATCAAAAAGGTTACCAAAGAAAGGTGGAACCAGCAATGGATCAATTTAAATACAACAAAACTCCATCGAATACGCAAATCAACAGAAGAAACTATCTCATTACCACCAACAAGGAAACTTCAAACCACATTATTAAGATTAAGAATCGGACACACTAACCTGACACATCAATACTTAATTACAAAATCGGAACCACCAAAATGCAATCATTCCAACAGGGCCCTCGCCGTACAACACCTAATTGAGGAATGCAATGAACTGGAGGAAGACAGAAGAAATTTACATATCCCAAAGACTCTAGATATAATACTGAACAATAAGGTCGAGTCCTATAAATTTGCAGAAGCATTGGATAGACACAACCTACTGGTCGAAATATAAGTCTATTACATAATCAACTAGTCGCTTTACTAAACGTGGTCGCTAATAACCTAGACGCTGATGCGACCTTAAACAAGTCATTAAAAAAAAAAAAATAAAAAAAAAATACATTCTCCCATCTAGATTGCGTTATTAAGTTAAGTTCTCTTAAACCTAAGAAACGACTGGACCGAATTAGAACAAAATCTAATCAGCTCTAAGTTAGATTGATACACATCGATTGCATCATCGATCATTTTGATCTCGTTATTAGTTTTTTAGAAAACGTTAACGAAAAATTTGTTTACATACGTACATACGTACATGCATACATACGCACACGCACACGCACACACACACACGAACAATTTGTTAAAAATAGGCTAAAATTACTCCAATGACCTTGAAACATGGAGATCTGCTAAAAAATCGAATTTTTATTGTAGGGGAAAATACAATAACTTCCCTATAAATCGGGAAGTTACTAAATTTACGAATAAAAATGTGAATAACGCGTTATCCAAGTTTAAGTGACTTGTACAATATGAGTTATAATGTGTTGCACTATCATATTATATCACTATAACTTGCACTACCAAGTTAAGTGACTCAAATAAGTGATCCATATAATATGAGAACCGTTATTATTTAACTAGATTGGCGAAAATGAAGAAGTTTGAGAAGTTTACACGGTGCGCTATATTTTTGTTGCGAAGTGTATACGTTGGTGCTGCTCGTTATCTAGATTTCGAATAAAATTTTGTCCAATCTCTGCTCACAACATGGCTCGCGCCTGGTCTTGGAATAAGCCTAGTCACCAAAGAAGGGGCCACGCGCACGTGTCGTGACACGAACGTGTCTTGCACGGCTTCCTCGGCTAGACGCGCGAGCTCGAGCAACGATTATTACCGCACCAGACACACACCATACATTTAACGGGACAGAACCTTGAGGCTTAATTAGCCGTTTTACTCGTTACCACTCTATTAACCTTTTGCATTCGAGGCCTTTTTCGCTCGTGCGAACCAGCAACTCCAGACGATTTCGGCCAAATTCGGCAAACACTTTACAAGTACTTTAAAAACATTTATAAACAAACAACCGTATACAAATAATAAAATTCCACTAGTTTATTCATTTATATGTCGAAAACAACAAACTTCGATAAATATTACACTCTGTAATTAGTTTTGGTGTGATATTTTGGAAAACAATATCCAAGATGTATCTTAGGTTTGTCAGAACACGTACAATAGGTGTAGAATGTATTCGTACACCGATCAATTTCCCAAAAAACTTTTGTCTGAAATTGTAGTTTCTCAATTTCCTTTTTTATAATCAATGATATTTTACATATTCTCGGAAATCTCTGAGATAGATATAGTCTAAACAACGTTTACTAGTTAATAGAATTTGTGAAATTAACAAAAAGATGAGAAAAATGGGTAAAAGTATAGAAGCAATAAGTATTTGTACGATTCTTATGACGAACCATTTACAGCAGAGTTTGTAACGTAAACACATTAGTTTATTGCTCCGTACGAATTA
This sequence comes from Hylaeus volcanicus, assembly GCF_026283585.1. NCBI lineage: Eukaryota > Metazoa > Arthropoda > Insecta > Hymenoptera > Colletidae > Hylaeus > Hylaeus volcanicus. The sequence goes on from NC_071976.1 coordinate 14,519,928, forward strand.
GAAAACATCAAGTTTCCAGGAAAGCACTTTTAAACAGTTGTGCGAATACTTATTGCTTCAATATTTCTATCGATTAATTGTTTTTTTCTTGTTAATTTCGCAACTTACATAAATAGCTATTTTTTTTAGAATCTATCTATTCTAGAGATTTCCTATAACATGTAGAATGTCATTGTTTATAAAAAATAAGTTAATAAATTACAATTTTACACAGTTTTTTTAGAAATTGATCGGTATACGAATACTTTCTACACCCACTGTATCACAGTAATACGAAATTTCCCGGCTACCTTCAGGCGTTTTACAGTCAGAACAAACCTTATAGTCCCTTTTTGGCCCTTTTAGTATTACGTGAAGCTTCCCGTTTAGTCGGATTTCATCGGAATGCGACGTAGACGCTTGCTCTCGTTGCTGGCGATATAATCCTCTCAATTGTTCGACAGGTGTTTTCAGAAATTGCAGATGGCTCAGTGGCTTTTCCTCTTTTTTGGTCTTTACTAGTTTATACAAAATGTATGAATTAATCAGGGAAATTTCCATGCCCCAAAAGAAAGCATACGCCACCATTTTAAGACTTCAAATCACTCGGGCGCCGCAGCAGCGCCGCTCGAGTTGACAGTTCAAATCGGTCGGGCGCCGTATCGGCGCCGCTCGAGTGCAAAGGGTTAATCATCCGTCTTGGTAAATCACTCGCGGTCGATGATGGAAATAGCTAGAGTTTCGGCTATTTTCGCCAGACTGTCTGCCAGAAGGCAGGTTTCATTCGTTGTTCGTGGAAGGGATTTTCACCGAAATCCTACGTTTCAAGCGATCGCGAAGATAGTTCTCGTGACTGGTATGTAGCTGAAGAGCAGACGGGACGAATTTTCCGAGAACTCATAATAGTTTGGGAAATTTGATGAGAAGTTGCTTCTCTTTGCGTAGAGTACATTTTCAACGTTTTATCAATTGTAGAATTTATCAAATTTTAAAATACCTTCCCCGAATTGTGGAATCTATAGAATAATATAAGGATAATTTACAAGATAAAATATTCATTTTAAAATCGAAGGCTTGTAAAAGAACAGGGCAGTTACATAATGCGTACTCATCGCCTAAATTGTATTTCTTCGATTTCTTTATCACGATTTGGATAAGTACAGTCGAGTGGTGAATATATGAAATAGCCGAGTAATAAATATTAAAGACAACAAGTTAATACATAATTCTTGCGCGTGTATTTAGCATTTGAAGCAATTAAGTGGAAATAATGCTATTACATCAAATAAGTTACATGTGTTTTGATCATGTAATTTATTAATCCATAAATATATATTATAATAATCTAATTTATATTCTGTAGGTTTGCTCTTATTCTTCGTTGAAAATGACGTGCAACATGTTTCTTATTGGTTTTTTATCATTTTATTTACTTTCACAATTTTAATTAACTTTAACGAATGCTATTTGCTTTTAGCCAAGGTACCCAGGAATACAATGTTTTACGTACTATTTTATTATAAAAATTGATAAGGTAATTCCCTTGTTCAAATATTTGAATACGGGAAAATTCGAAAAATGTTCCAGTTTCACAATGTGAAGTTGAATAAACTAAGTGGAAAGGGCTGTTCGTGGTTAGACATGTTTCAATATAATATACGATACAATAGAAAAAATTCTAGTTATCCCGTTATTCAAATCTAGAGACGCGGTAGTGTCTCGGCGCCAAGTACATGAAAAATTATCCGTCACCGCGTATATACTGGCGTTGGAGCTACCACGTATCTTTTACAGGAGAGATAGTTCATTCCAGTCTAACCTGAAACTTCTTTTATGAATATCTCATCACGCCTGCATTATTTTCTAAATTTAAAGGCATTTTTCTAATGTAAACCGCATATAAGCTTTCGAAAAAAAACCAAAATCAATAAAATCGGTTCAAGTACAACTGAGATATCGTAATATCATGTCATGAATCTGTCAGAAACGGTATTTTTCGTATGATTTTCCCGTCGTCAACCCTTAGCCAATAGGAACTAAGCAAAAGCCGAGTGTCGTTCGTCGACTCTCGGAATCATTCGGTTCGGTATGGCTCGTCGGCCATCGAGCGTCGAGAGTCGAAACAGATGTCATCATTCATAACCTGCCAAGTGTCAAAAGTTTTTACACTATTGCATTATTAATTATATTTATATCAGCAAAATGCACAAATTAATAACAAATTGCAGCCAGTGAAGTAAACTGTGGATCAATTTTGATTACAAGGTAAGTTGTCAAAATCTGAATTGTCAGGTACCTTCATTCATACAGAATAGATCCATACCACTAAAGTGTTTTTAATTTAGACTTTTTATGTAGAGGTTATAGAAATGGAGTCATTTTCTCATTTCATCATTAACATTAAAATTTCTTGCAGCAAGAAAAAAAATTGCAGGTATATATAAATATTTATAAATTGAACCAAGTGTTTATAATTAATAAATTATATGAAATATATATATATATGTATATTCCCTTTTGTTATCCCCTCTCTCTTTATTTTACTCTATTCAATTAAAGAAACAAATAATAATTTAGACTTCTTCTGTAGAGTTTACAGAAATATCAATTTTATTTTTATAAATTTGTAGTAGATTCTATATAATAAATGATTTGTAAAAAGAAGTGAGAACCGATAAAAAACTTCAAAAAAGTAAAAAAATTACGCCAAGTACATGAAAAAGTGGAAGACTCAGGGAGTTATCATTGAAAAATAGAAAATCCCCATAAAAAAACTACAAGAAAGTAGTAAAAGAAGCGGAATCGAAATGAGCTGCCAGTACATGAAGGTGCTGTCTAGCAAAGTGCAAAGGCGACACTGTATAACACAATGAAAAATTCGGTGCTTTCCAACTATGCGCAGTTAAAATACTGTGTTCAACAATGCAGACGTTCGGACTCTAATGACAACTCATGTAAAGTGACTGCTCCGCACTTTGGTGGTGAAATGGCTGGCCACACCAAGCATTTGACTTCCAGGCCGCGGAAATCTAGGCAAATTTCTAAACAGTCTCAGTTTGTGGATGATACGCTATTTAGCTTCTTCATTTCACCGCCAAAGTGCGGAGCAGCCACTTTACATGAATTGTCATTAGGATCTGAACGTTCGCACTGTTGAACACAGCATTTTAGCTGCGCATAGATGGAAAGCACGGAATTTTACATTGTGTTACTCAGTATCGCCATTGCACTGTGCTGGAAAGCACCTCCATGTACTGGCAGTTCATTTCGATTTCATATACTTTTCTACTTCCTTGTAGTTTTTTTATGGGGATCTTTTATTTTTCAATGATAACTTCTTGAGTCCTCCACTTTTTCATGTATTTGGCGTAATTTTTTTACTCTTTTGAAGTTTTTTATCGGTATTTGAATACAGGAAAATTCGAGAAATGTTCCAGTTTCACAATGTGAAGTTGAATAAACGAAGTGGAAAGGGGCGTTTGTGGTCAGACATGTTTCAATATAACAATACCAACCAATAACGATACAATAGAAAAAATTCTTTATGAAAAGATTACTTTGTATGCAATTCTAACATATGCTTATGTGCTACACCGTCGATTAAAAATAGATTCAATTTTTATTGACATAAAAATACCAGTATAATTAGAAATGTTTACGCGAACTAAATTCGCGTATGACACAATGCCGCCGTTACCTCGTGACATAATACCAAAATTATTGACGCCACATGTTGTTATCTGTAGTTATACACTTCTAAAAATTCTAATATTCTTTGATTTCATTTCAAAGATTTCTGTATTTCTTGATATTTTTCTTAAAATTTACTAATTTGCAAATGGCAATTACTTCCTAGCATAAAGTGCAACCGATATCGTCGATAAGGTTTCAAAGAAACTTTCCATCATGCTAAGTAATACCTTCGGTAACTACGAAAACGTACCTATCGGTACAGAGGATAGACGCGTAGTAGCACGAAACAAGTTCATTCAAGTTATCAAACGCTGAAACATCTACTGCAATTAATCGCGTACTTTTTGTTATATTCCACTTTAAATGGTAATAAATGTACCTTTGTTAAGGTTCTTAATTTTAATAATCAATGTCATTATTGGACTCTTCAAAGAACAAAATTAAATTTTATTTTATTTATAAACAAAATTATCGTTAAATGGCTACCACGTTCCAACTATATATTTTCAAAAAGTGTAAATATTACATTTTGAAGTACACTATTCAATTATACAATGAGTAAAATTAATTTCTATCAATTGTGATAAGAGATCTTATAATGTATCTACTCTCAAAATGTAGACTCCTTGAAAAGTCTTAAAGTATTTTATGAACGTCAAGTTATTCGAATAATTTAATTTATCAACAATGTGAAATCTAGTGCTTTAGAAAATCTTATGATTAACTTCCTTGTAACGATTTCTTCAACAATCATGCATTAGAGCAAAAATAATCACCGATATTGTTTAAACAATTAATTCTAAATTATATTCATATATATTATCTTAGACAATTCCTTTTACAATTTGTACTAAGATATTATATATCCATCGAGTTATTACATAGACTACTGCGTTATCCATCAAGCTTTCATTTACGATGAAGCTCAAATACCGATCGATAACTCACAAAACTTAAATTTTATGAATTTTTATTTTCAATTCAATTAGAATTTAATATATTTTTAGTAGAGGTTTTTGTATCGTACTGTTCAGATTTTAGTATCGATGTCTGGAAAGCTAGTTATTTCCTTTAGCTTGCAAGCATGGGTGCCACCTGACGAGCTTTCGAGAGAATAACGAGGTGTCCCGTACAGTGGCGACCTCTTCGTAAACGAAAAAGCTCTGCAAACTTTTCAGACGGAAAAGCTCACGGCGCACGCGACACACGGGTAAAAGTACCGGCACGGCGCCGTGCGGCGACCTTGCGATATTTTTGCGCACTTCTAAAAATAATTTGCGCATTTTATAATACAACCGGTGAGGACTGACCGTGCCTCGCCGATCGTCGATCGTTTCGCTACACGTTGCACGCCACATTTCGAAAATTCGAAAGCCCAGTGGCGCATTGTACCTTCGTGAAACTCAAGATAAAATGGCATTTAGAAGCTCTAGAAAAAAGATAAAAAAAAAATGAGTTAAGCTGAATATGAAATGCGGATGGTCGGTGCAAGCAATGATATTTAAAATGATATGTATTTTAACCTCTTGTGTATGGTTCTGAATTATATATTTATATCCTAAAGAACCTAACAAAATATCAGAATTCTATTATTCAAAATAATATTATAAATAAATTTACTAATTCTTTGCATAAATAAAATTACGATTGATACTTGGGAAATAACACGTCGAGTGGTCTCCGAGTGAGTCGGTGGCGACGAAGAAAAATTCAATCAAGCGAAATTCCTTTTTACTTGGGAATTGAAAAATCACATTAAAAATTAACGTTAATAGTACAAGTATTATTGGTTAGAATAATATATTAGGTTGTTCCGGAAGTTTTTTTCGCGAGTTGCACTCAATTATTTTATGTGGTCGTGTTTATATAAATAGACTACTGTAAACTATTGTACATGTATTACTTATTAATAAAGCGAAAGAAACTTTTGGAACAACCTAATATTTTTCAACGCTTGGTGTATTGTTCTGACATATTTGTACACTGAGAACGATTTAAAGCAGAAATCAAAGTGTATATTGTAGAAAATAATACTGCTTGTACGGACTATCCGTATTTTTAATATGATTTCTTAACTTGCAAGCATCGACTTCAATTTTAAAATGGATGAGGAACATTTCGTAATTCTCTTTTATTTTAACGAAGCAATGCAAAGAACAGATTGTCAAAAATAAGAGAATTATTCTAATTCAGAAACAATGCCCGTATTTTTGTTGATGAAATTAATACAGGCATCATGGAAAGGAGAGTGTAATGTGTTTAGACACGACAGTATCTGTAAATAGAACTTTTCTTATTAAGCTATTTATATTGAAACCATACGACTCTCTTCAGGTATAAAAATGTGCCTTTTTCTCTTCTTTACATTAATACATCGTCTTTATTTAAGAAATTTATGATTGACTTTATTGACACGTGGCATGCTACAAGTAGTAAATACTGGTAAAAGTATATAATAATAGTAGTAAAAAGAAAAAAAAATAGTAGTAAACATAGAAGAGGACCATAAATACAAATAGCTGAAAAGTTTTTTTTAGTAAAATCATTTAAACATTACTTTATGTACATACAATCTTTAAATTTCTTCGACGCAAATATAAATAGTCGAAACAATTTAAATATACCATTTAAATATAGCACGCCAATTTAATTATACCGTTGCTTCGAAGCTGCAACAACACACACTGCTAGAAAAATGGAATCATTTTTGGAAAACATAGATATTTGGTTTTGCCATCTCCGAGTTACCTGGGGTCATAAAGGATTAATCGATGTTCAATTATAGTTCTTCCTGATAATTAGTGTTGTCTGGAAGTCGAGACGTTGCGCGTTAAACGTACGATTGAATTTCACATACGAAGCTTTTAAAGTTGCGCCTAATTGTATTGCCATTAATCTAAGCGGTTTATTTTTAGGCTATGCTCTCATCCAGACATTCGATATACGATCTCTCGGATGCAAAGCATTAATTTAATTATTTTATTTTTGTGTCTCGGTTATTTTAGACGCTGGGTTTCATCCGTCTAGATTTACAATGATCTATAGACTTCGTGGGTGTACCTTCAACTTGAATCAAGAGTTCCATTCTAGTCTTGTAACAGTGTTATATATAATAATTTAATATAATATAATATAGTATAATACTAATTTCTTTTTGATGTTCGTAACTTTTTTTTTAACGATATCTCTCTCTTTTTAAGAATCCTACTTAGGTATACATATACTGGAATGTATATACAATTATGTAGTATTAACGATAAACACAAAATGAAATAAACACAAAACTATTGTAGATAAACGTTAATAATAACAAATACAATTTTACGTGAATGTTAATAACACTTCTATAACAAGAGATATATTTTATTCGGATACTAGAGTAATAATTCAACCTGTATATGTATTAAGAGAGTCTTTGATAAGGTTATTTTAGCAAATCATATCTTGGACCAGAAATGTCTAACATAAATAACTGTTTATCCATTACTCATTAAATACATTTCGAATTTTAATTATGGTATAATGTGCTTTAGAATGAGCACATAAAACTTCATTTATTCAATTCATTGTTCTATTCGCTGTCTATTATTCGAATTAAAATGTTTGTACGTCTGCCTTAGAAAAGTCTACTAACAATAAGAGTGGAGAATAGTCTCTGACTAAAGGCGAAGCTCTTTTATCAAACACGGCAACAAGATATATCGTAATAACAACTATCCACTGCTTGAAAGTGGAAACGTTAAGGGTTAATTAATGATGGGTAAAAGAAACAAACTGAAAGGGGAGAGCAATAATTTTCAATCGTTGTTTAATCTTGAAATCATAGATTTTAAGACAATTTATGTTTATGTGCTCATGAAAGATATGTAATCTACAACATTAGAGTAGTAGTAAAACGCATGTGTTTTTTGTTTCGCCATAGAGCGTATATATTAGGTTGTCCAAAAGTTTCTCTCGTTTTATTAATAATTAATTCATACACAATATTTTATATTTTATGTTACATTACAAAATTGTGTCCAATTCATTTCGCTCCATTGCTGTTACAGCATCAATGTCTACGAAATTAAATTGTCTATTTATTTAAACACTGCCACAGAAAATAATTGAATGCAACTCACGAAAGAAACTTTTAGGACAACCTAATAGAAATTAAATTTAAATGTGAATTTTATAGATTGGTACACAGCACCCGTATCCAATATATGTTTATTAAATTATCTAAACGTTTCGACCATATGCTGGGGCTCGGGAGCTTGAATTATAATTCGAATAATAATATAATTATTATACATAATGAAAGTAATAGATTTGTTGAGAATGTGACAGTGTCACAATTTAGTAACCAGAACAGAAGATAAAAGAATAAAACAAAATATTTTTGTATAAAAATAGAAATAAAACAAAATAATCGTTTTGTATAAACTACACGTATATTTTCCTAGAAAATGTGAAAAACAAAATTTAACTACAGTGGGTGTAGAATGTATTCGTACACTGATCAATTTCCAAAAGAACTATGTAAAATTGTAATTTATTAACTTATTTTTTATAAACAATAACATTCTACATATTCTTGGAAATCTCTAGAATAGATAGAGTATAAAAAAAATAGCTATTTATGTAAATTGCGAAATTAACAAAAAAAAAAAAAGCAATTAATTGATAGAAATGTTGAAGCAATAAGTATTCGCACAACTGTTTAATTTTTAAAACTTGATTAAAAAACGAAGAAATTTACATTAATTTATAAGTATATCTTCTAAGCGTTGAATTAACTAAATTATTAGTTATTCGAAGTGGGATCTTTTTCCATTTCTCTATTAGAGCCTTTTTTAACCGACTTCGAAGAGGAGGACGTTACTCAATTCGACATGTATATTTTATTTTTATTTTTTTTTTTTAAAGTACTTTACTGGAAATTTGATGTTTTCTAATTCGTACGAAGCAATAAACTAATGGGTTTACGTTATAAACTCTACTTTAAATGGTTCGTCATGAGTAGACTGCGGATCTTTGTGCATTTATAGGAAATTTGAATGTGCAAGAACCTAAAAAATGCACACAATATGCAAGAATATAAAAAATTCATGTTATAATATTTGCAGAATAAAATATATTCTTATTTAGGTTCAATTTTAGTAGTCACTTTCGCGATGATTTTATTTTGGATAAAGATCCGCAGTCTAGTCATAAGAATAGTACAAATACTTATTGCTACTATACTTTTACCCATTTTTCGCATTTTTGTTGTTAATTTTACAAATTATGTTAACTAGTAAATGTTGTTTGGACTATATCTATCTTAGAGACTTCCGAGAATATGTAAAATATCATTGATTATAAGAAAAGAAGTTAAGAAACTACAATTTCAGACAAAAGTTTTTTGGGAAATTGATCGGTGTACGAATACATTCTACACCCACTGTATATATTTTTAGACAAATAAAGAGAAAGTAAAAAGAATCTATTATTCTAAAATTTATTTCCACGTGAAAGATGTATACCTTCTAACATTCGTTTCTGACTTTCGCAACGTTTTCTTTTCTTGGAATAGAACTGGCGTACCAAGAAATTTTTGGAATAATTTAATTTGATTTATTTAAAAATCTACAGGTGCTGAAATGGCGTGCTTCTGTTTCTTAGGAAATTGTTATACCTCTTGTTTCTAGAAGCGGATGAAAATGTTCTCTATGACTATAATCAGGCGTGGAATGTTAATTTGTCCGTCTGTTGTGAAAGAAGCGCTAGAATGCCGGGATTCGCGCGATGTGTACGTGGCGCAGACCAAGCGGTGGCGATCATGTGAGCATCAGAACAGAATTAACGCGAAGGGGGCCAATCCGGTATTTCTGGCGCGATTGTCCGGCGAAAAATAGATTCGTATGGCGGTTCGAATTAAAAGACGCCACTGGTATGATTATTCTGGCACTGTTACGCTACTCGTGTCCTTCCGTAATTCTTTCTCTCTCGCACTCTCATCCTCCTCCCGCCTGTTTGCTCCAGTGGTGAAAATAGCAATACACGTTGTATCGACTTTTTTCATATTTCAATCATTCCATCGAACGACGGTACGTTACTCCTTCGACCATTTTTCACCTCGATAATGTCCAATTTGTTTTACTCATTTTTTGAACGTACAGTATCTCGCTGAAGTGGCAGGAATTCATGTCTACGTGCGATATTTCAAATAACGAGTAAAAGAACATTATTTTTAGATTTGTCATTTATTGGATGTAAATTATAATTTGTATTATGCAGTCAAAGTATATTTTAAGTTGCACGAATAATTGTTAGATGGAGTAAATGTTGCGAATGAATCAAGATACAGAGTTTGTACTCATAAGAGAAAGTTTATTTTATTAATTTTTTTCTTAGACAAAAATTGTAGTTAAGGGTCAAATTATATTTTACGTTGAACGAATATGGTCAGATGGGGTAAACGTTATGAATAAATTGAGATACAGAGTTTTTATTCGTTGCCTATTATTCGAATGCCTATTACTGGTATATTTATCATTTATCATTTACAATAGATCGTATCTTTTTCACTGATATCAATTCGTTTTTCTATATAAAAATAATAGAATATTGTTTACTTTGTTACATATCAATTGTCAATATCTGTTCCTTTAGAAAATGTCTGCAATAATATCATAATAGCGAATATCGGAATACTTCTACCTTCCAACTTTAATTTTGAGTAGTTCCTCTTAGAGATTGTTAAAATTGAAATTGTAATCATATAAAGTAAAGTAGTCCTTTACTTTCTACAGAGAGAAATAATTATAGTAGATTTAGATATTGTTACACTATACATTATTAAGCCCAAGTCCATCTGGTATAATTAATAAACAGAAATTATTTGAAAATATAGATACATATCTGCATAACATACGAAAATAAAAAAGTGATTCGCTATTTCCCTATCTGTCCACATAAATCCTTTTCGGTCAATATTTTAGAATATAAATACAATAAACGATGCACATAGTATAAGTATTGTATCATTTCATATTGTCAAAATGCCAAGGTGTGTGAAATATATTTTGAATTCCTTTAGATGTAGGTATTATTCTCTTCAAGATGAGTGATAGATTCAAGAAATCAAAAAAGCAGAATTTTTGGATTTGGCCTCTTAAATTCAAGCATACAACGCGTCGTATACCTGCTGCCTTACGAAAACTGTCAAGCGTACTCAGAATTTCAGAAATTCATGATTATATACATTGCTAATCGTAGCCATACATTTTGAACGAATTATTTTGTGTATGGAAGCTAAAAGAAACCTATGTAACATTCAAAAAATTGTAATTCTTTATCGCATAGATTTTATTCTATTTGATCAAACTTATAAGATAGAATATATGTTCTGAGTATTGTAAAAAGAAAGTGTCTCTTGGTTATTATTATTCTAGACTACAGTGTTTAAATTGGCAACCTGCGTATTCAATTTGGTTCATTAAAATATTAAAAAGAAATCAGTTTTTTGGCAAATTTAAGATCTAAGCCCCGTTTAAATTAATTCAATCAAATATTTGCAAAAGCAAACAGGCCGAATGTTTAGTACGATGACGTTACTTTGACTTTTCAAAATCATTAGTTTTTCACGTGCCAAAGGAAGACCATAAATTTTCGAATATTTGAAAATCCACTTACGCGTTTCCTCGGTCGAAGAAAGCAAAAATACCGAGTTGCTATGCGGAGGGTTGCTAACGGATTTATCGCGCGTTCTTGAAAATCACCGCGTTCGAAACACCCTGATACTTGGAATCATGGTATACAGGGTGTCCCAAAAATGTTGTAACACATTGAAAGAGGTGGTTCGGGAGGCTTCGTTGAGGAGATATTAACGGAAAACACTGAACAATCAGAGCGCGCGTATACCGTTGGAGTGGCCGTGGTGGCGAAGGCTACGAGCTAAGCGACCGCGTCCAATGTCCTTCGATGCACGTCGAGTCGCTTGTTCGTGTACAAGCGCGGCCGCTTAGCACATAGCCTTCGCTACCGCGGCCGCTCCAACGGTATCTGCGCGCTCTGATTGGTCAGTGTTTTCCGTTAATATCTCTTCAACGAAGCCTCGGACAACATTTTCGCTAAGGAAAAAGTTGTTTCAAATCACCTCCCAAATCACCCCTTTCAAGGTGTTACAACATTTTTGGGACACCCTGTAGAATTAATTTGTCTTTTACGAGGTGCAATCACGTGACATTCTGTTGTTTGTTATGCCAGGTTAAGCTCACGTGGCGATGCAAGCGATTTTAAATAAGGTTGGCTGCGAGTTCGCTCGAAATAGCGACAATCAGTCGATGACACTGCGTGTTGCTGTCTCGTGACGGCTGGTTCGACATCGGTCATCAGGCCAACTCGTCCGGGTGAAACGTCATCGATCGATGACGAGAATCGTGCGTCTTACGATTAACGACTCATTCTACTTTCACGCGCACGTGTCCGCCTCCAATTTACAATAGTCTGCTCGTGGGAACGTAGCTGTGTCCTTAGTGGTAATAATTGAAATTAACATACGACTTTATACGAATTAAGTGTTTTTTTTTATAAATGGCTTGTTATTTATACTACGGCAACATAGACAAATTTTGCACTACGTGAAAGATCTTCCGTAATTTTTGGTTAAAGTATAAAATTATTAAATAAATGTAAATTTGTTCGCATTAGAAAGATACAGAAATATTTTACAATACATAAAGAGATATTTCAAACAAATTATAATAATAAACATGACTTTTGTGGAACCTGATCAACACAAAAGAATTTAACAATACATGACAAAATATTTCAATTAAAATCAATGTTTCCTTTATTTTTGTTTAAAGTGTTAAATCATTAAACAAATGTAAATCAATGGTGTTAAAGCAATAGAGTCAAACTTTACAATTCATGAAAAAATGTTACAAATAAAATTAGCACTCACTGTAGCTCAAAGTATAAATAGACGTAAATTTGAACGTAAATAATTTTTGTATTACTCTAATATCGATATTCAACAAAGTCTCAACTATTGTATTTTACAGTTTAATTAAAGAAGAAAACAATGATATTTTAAGAAATATTGTTTCATTTATCGCTTTTTTGAAACATTAATGATGCTATAGATGAAATGGTAACTAAACTTTGACAGATATTTGTATCGAGTGTTCTGTACTTGATACAAACATAAATTTGGTTTTAAAACCAAAATTAAGCTGAAAATGTCGAACATAATTACTTTCTACATTTATCTTAATTCTTTATTTGCAATTGGCTCACGATAGATTTTATGCATTTATGGCATATGATAAGACGTGCAAAATGCATGTAAAATATATTTTATTAATTACAATCATTCAATATTAATATGTTATTTTGTACCAGTGTATATCGTCTGTATACCTACTAAAAACTAAAATATAATGTTTTCATTTTTGATAATGAATTGATTGAATAACAAATACAGTCGTTCGATAAGTGAGAAATTAATTAATTTAATCACGATCAAATGCGTAGGATTATTCCGGGAAGCGTGACGATATAACCGCCAACCTTATTATAACAATGTTTAACGTTGATGTTTGATCGTGACGACAGTAAATCTCGAATAATGGCACCGCAGCACGTTTTTATGGGTTCAAATCAATCCTTAAATTATTCCGTAGGGTCAAGCATATATTACATATAAGTTTCAAATAAATTTGATCTTTTTTTCTACGTGATATTTACTTTGCACACGCATTGAAAACCCACTCGTTCAGAAAGAACTCGGCGGATATTTCCACACGTAGGCGTAGGCGTAAGGGACAATTTCGGAACAATTGATGATCGCATTCGTTTAAATTTAATCAGAATTTAGAAAATCTAAGTCTACTACTAAAATCGTTCAAGTGAATATTAAATAAATTTTTCAAATAAATTGTAAATAAAATACAACTACATTAGAATTGTCGTACATGTAGGATTTGGGATGATTAAGGGCGGCGAATAAGTGAGACATATTATGGTATTAGAACATAAGATATATTTTAGAACATATAAATTGAAGAAGTATATAAAAAAAGGTTGACGCCACCGTTACATCGCACAACGACTAAGGACTCCTTCACGCCGCTTGCCTTGAACAAAACGGCAATGCACGCCACGATATCTCGCGAAGCCGCCCGAAAAACGTCGAATACATCGATCGTTCGATCGATGTTTCCGCGGAACGAAACATAACCTTCCTTCATACATTTGACATGAACATTGTTTTAAATTACAATAAATTCTTTTCAGTCAGTTTCGTCAGCCATAGTTTCAGGATGTATAGGTCGTTATCAGCACAATTTATATCGATTTAACGGTAAGGGAATAAGAGAATTTATGTATGTTGCGTTTTGATGTTTCCTTCACCCGTTAGAAAAGCTTTTAAGCGGTTCAACCGTTTTATTTTCCATATACCCATATGCGCTTAAACATTCCGTACAATTACCGTTTAATGGTTGCTTCATCACGTCTGTCAAGCCCCTTCCGTTTCTCTCGATCGATAGTAGCATGTCTATCGACGTTTATATACGCGTTCGGAGTATCATAAAGGCAAACATAAAACATAAACTTTCGCTGGCCGTCATAAAAAGACGAAAATGAGATCGCAGAATTTTATCTAAAAGTTCTGACCGTGAAAGAATGGAATGGCTGAATTGCTTTTTTTTCGAGCAAATGTGGTATTTAAGTAATACATTTCTACATTTTTTGAGATAATTCGTCTCAATCTTCGTGTATTCCCCGCTTTTATTTGCAAATGTTAGATAAGTCCTTGAGGGATTATCTTAGTTTGGCGGTCCTTTGGGATTTTCTGTATGAATAATTATGCTATGGATTCCATTAAAACTTTGTGGCTCTATTTAATACTAAAATAATAAGCCGAGTTATAGGGCGATTGTGAGGGATCGATAAAAAAATTGCTGTTTAAGGTTACCATGATATAAACAATTGTAGTTTAACAGTGAAGAATAACATTCAGTTTGTTTGTTCCTTTTTTAAAGTGTAATAAGAAATTACAAAAATTGGGCGTTCAATAAGAAAAAGACGTTTGGCAAAAAAAGGGCCAAAAACTTCAATTTTTGCAATTTCTTATTAAACTTTCAAGAAGAAACAATGGATAATCCCGTAAACTTTGAAAATAAAACAAATAATACTCGTTCCACCCAGATCACTAGTTTACAGTCAACATGTACATTCAATGCCATAATTTTTGTCTTATGTATTTTGGCCTACTAAACTCGAAAATCGTAAGAAAAAATTTTTCTATGGATAAATATTTTTATATGAATTTTTGAATTTTTTTTCGATTTTTTTCTGAATATCTTTACACCTTAGCCCATATCTCGAGTTAGAAACGTCCGATTGGGTCGCACAAGACGCCATTTTAAAGGTAATCGAATTTCCAACAATTGCTTTTCACATTATTTTCCAATCGGTTCATTAGTTTAAGTGCTACGAGCCAATATATATGAGAAACTTTGATTTTTTCGGTTAAAATAGAACACGAATTTGTTCCGGATAGAACTCAAGTGTTGGGACAATTTAGGCTCCTTTGTAATCGTGTGCCGTTAGGTCGTTAATATTCTTCCTCGGCCGATGGGGAAAAACAGCGAAAGGTGACAATAGTTTACGGCATGCTAGCGAAGCGCGGCTGTTTCGAGTCGATGGCTGATATTGCCGGCAATATCCATCTAGGGGTGACCGTTTACGAGGTCTTTAGAATTTCGCGTAGTCCCGAGCATCGGCGGTCGAGCATGCCGTGGGCTTGGAAAAACCTATGAGTGGCTTGGGGCTTTCTGCGAAAACTCAGATTTCGATTTGTAGAACTCGAAGACGCACGAGCGATAGAGAGAACATCAATCCTTGTACACCTTGATACTTTAAAATAAATTCGCATTTTTCCCTGTTTCAACGGAGAGTCTTATATCGTGTCCACTTTATTTTCCGAACACGAATATTTCTTCCATCGCTATGGAAAAATAGAAATTGTCAAATTATGTCCAGTTTCTTATTGTTTACGTATAGATCGCACTTTTACGAAGAAAACAAGCTTTTGATATCTTGGTGAAAACTTTCATCGTGTCCGTCACTTACATCGCCAAGATTCTCCGGGAAAAAATCCAAGTGATGATGTAAAAAATGAATTATGAGCGACATATTTACGCCTGTTGCAATTAAAATTGAAATTAAATGTACAAATTTTTCTATTTTGTCAAATCAAATAGAATAATAATATACAGGGTGACCCAAAACTCGCGTAGGAGCCGGAAATGGGGAGTAGCTGAGACGATTCTGAACAACAATTTCCTTTGCAAGAATGTCGGATGGGGCTTCGTTAAGAAGATATTAACAGAAAACCCCGACCAATCAGAGCGCACGTATACCGTTGGAGCGGCCGTGGTAGCGAAGGCTACGCGCTGCGACCGCGCTTCTACGCGAACAAGTGACTCGACGTGCATCGAAGGACATTGACACGGCCGCCTAACGCGTAGCCTACGCTACCACGACCGTTACAACGGTATACGCGCGCTCTGATTGGTCGGGGTTTTCTGTTAATATCTTCTTAACGAAGCCCCATCCGACATTTTTGCAAAGGAAATTGTTGTTCAGAATCGTCTCAGCTACCCCCCATTTCCGGCTCCTACGCGAGTTTTGGGACACCCTGTATATTCCATACTCATTTTTGCATAATTTATTAGCAAATCTTCAACAACTTTCTTAGAATTCATACTCTGCCGAGCCAGAAGCCCTGAACTATTGAGCAGCGCTATCAAGGATATTGAGATGAAAGGATGTTGGGTGACTACATTTGGTTCCTCATCAGAGAAACGTACCCAACGAATAACAGAAGACAAAGCAAAGGCCGAAATTATTTCTAATCGAAATTAATTAAATAAATGTTTCCTATGTAAATAGGAAAAAAATACAGAAACAGAGTGTAACAGCTGGGGTTACTAAAATGATTGCACGTAAGTTTAATATTTGTATATATATTTTAATAAACATGTAAATTAAAATTTTTACAAAGTAAAGCACGCAAAGAGTATTTCTAGACTCGGAGTCCCGTAAATAGCGAGCGACTGACTGTCCTTCCGCAAATTCCACTACCTTTATAGTATTCTTCGGAAAGGTAACGCCTTTACTGGGGGTGGAATTTGTCTCCGCCTTAATTTGGCGGGGATGGTCGATGAGTTTTCGGGACTGGGAAAGGTGGTTGTCACATGTAGGCAATAAGGTCATTTCGGGACCGCGCTACCCGCGCGGAAAGACTTCGGCGGTATATGGCTGGCAGAAGTTGTAAAGAAGGACACATTTTACGGAAACGGTTTCTTAAGAATGTTAAAGTAATTTGCCGTCTTGCAAACGCCAGGTAGGTTTTATTACCTTAAAATCTAACATCTGCAACCAGTCAGTTTTACCCTCGCGTATCTGCAAACCATATACCGCTACACAGTGTAAAATTGGAATTTTTGTACCTTTACTCAATTGTTCCTAATTCCAGTATTTATCCACAGATTTTCTTCAACAAAAGCTTGTTTTCTTCGTGCGATCTATATGTAAACAATAAGAAACTGGACATAATTTGACAATTTCTATATTTTCATGGCGATGGAAGAAATATTCGTGTTCTATATTATCCGAAAAAAATCAAAGTTTCTCATATATATTGGCTCGTAATACTTAAACTATTGAACGTAGTGGAAAATAATGGTAAAATCAATGGTTAGAAATTCGATTACCTTTAAAATGGCGTCCCGGGCCCCCCCCCCCCCCCACCGGACGTTTCTAACTCGAGATATAGCCTAAAATGTGAACGTATGTCAGAAAAAAATCGAAAAAAAATTCAAAAATTCATATAAAAAAACGTATCCATAAAAAAATTTGTCTTGCGTTTTTTGAATTTAGTAGATCAAAATACATAAGAAAAAAATTGCGGCATTGAATGTACATTTTTTTTTTTCATTTTGTAAACTAGTGTAGTCAACCCTTTCCGTCACCCCTGGCCCTTGCAGAAATGCCGTTTTTCTCCACAACGCCTTTTACGGGGGTGAATTAACTCTTTTCCATCAACCCTCGCCAATTCAACTTTGCACACACCCAGAGGACACTCTAAAACTACTCCTGAGGACGATTCACGAAAATCGGTTAAAAACTCCCATAGTTACGACGTTTTGAAAAAATGTCTCCTAAGTATTGAGAGACAGTGTATATTCTAAAAATACCGGGTGTACATTTAAGCATACTGTTATGTTTTAAGTTTGGCATAACGAGAACTTTAAGGATTAACGAGTAACTTTAATATATAACAGGGTGTGTATAATACAAATGTCAACAAAGGTAATTAAATGTGTCCTTAGTTTCGGAACGTCAGCATTCAATGGCGTCTTGTTCGAGTATGACAGCTTGACAGGCGATCAATCCGATCGTCTTCTTGTTCCGGTTGCGAGCACCAACAGGCCTTGGATCCATCCAATGGGTGCTCGCAACAATACTTTAGCATACTTTTTTAGCATACTTTACCTCTTTAATCTTTAACCACTTGCGCTGGAAAGACGTGCCAGGCACGTCGTGATGCTTTTGTCACAGAATCGCCAACGACGTGGTATGTACCGCCTCATGCGATTATCACAGAAACAAAAACGACGTGCATTATATTTGTATAATTTTATAATCAATCGACGCTCTACATTCCCTTCAAAAAACTATTAAAAGTCCTAGGTCGAAAATAAATTAATTTAGAAAATATAAATCTTTTTCCGATTTTTTTGAGAAATCGAACACTGCGCGACGCCTCCCAGCAAGTTACACTAGACCGTTCAGGTGCACGTGCTGGTGAATTTTTTGCCAGCGCAAGTGGTTGACGGGCTTTTAACGGTCCGTCCTTTGTGTTAGATTACCACTCCTAAGTAAACTTAACGAATCAATCTCCATTAAGTCAAACTGAAGAGCAACATCGGCCATTTTATCCAACGTGGCCCTGTAAATTCGTACAATCGAAATAATGTTATCGCGCAGGTAATGACTACACCCACTCTTAGGGACAATTACGGTATTTCCGTATTTAACATTATACGATCACGTTTGTTTCTCATTTCCATCGATTTTTACGTGCTCAATTTCGCTCGAATGTTCTACATAAAAGTGTGGTTAGCAATTCGTAGAACAATTTTACCGCTTTGTAACCGAAACTCGCGAAAAAACTCGATATCGGAGTACTTAACATTAATGCGATCGTAATTGTTTGTACATTTTCGGCGACTTGGTTGAAGTTTTAATATGGCACGCAAGCATTCGATTAGTAATTTTAAGAAGAATAAGAACAATGTTATAGTAGTTATTTAATATAAAAAGCTGTGTTTGAAAAATTGTTTGATCATAAGAAAAAAAAGGTTCTTGTTTAATTTGTAGAATGGATATTAATGCATAAAAGAGAACTGTTACATAACTTCGTCTTAGACAGAGACAACACATGTCACAGGTGAACATATGTCTCCCGTACATCATTCGATTGGGTATAGGTACATGCAGATGTACTCGTGTACTCATTTGTGACGAATATTATTATTTTTCATTTTTCTTAAAACAAAGGAAGCGCTAAAATTTAATTGCACTTCTTATTTCATACATTCACCTCTATATCATAATATACACCAGAAACGAAACAAGAACTTATTCCCTGGATTAATTTAGCGTTCGTGAATATTCTTTCTCAAAAAAGGCCGAGTACAAATGATCGAAACGTAGAAAGTCTTTAATAAATTATCAGTGATTGCCCTTATGACTCAACAATTATTTATTCTATTAATTTTAGTCGAATGTGGCATGTATAAATGCAATTAAATTCAAAGACCGGTTCTCGAGTTTCACTGTTTAAGAAAGACGCGTTTAAACTGTCAATGGTTCGCGTACGTATATCTTTGTTAGTTTTGGAAAACGTCTGAAACTTGTCTGGTAGACGGTCGAATCATGGAAGGAAAACTGGTTGCTCGTCGATAAGAAACTTTCGAACTGGGCAGACAAGTGTAGATGGGAACGCTAAAGATACATAGATCAATACACGTTGCTCTTTCGATTTAGTCGATCCTTTACAGTGGGCAACGAAATCATTATGATTGGATACAAGAGTTACATTTTGTATGTCTCAATGATAATGTGACTCCAGTAATACTAAAATATATTCTCTGTTCTCAAGAAAAAACAAATAAACAATTTAACTTATCTCAACTTTTCCTCCATCAAGTATTTATTAACATTAAAAACAAGATACTTCATTTAATTAGACATTGGACGTTTATTAAATATAAATTTGTATACTTTTAAAATATACTTTAAAAAAATATAGGTAAAATTGTGAAATAAAAAGAAGAAGTAAATTAAAAAAGTTAAAAATAACTATATAATCAGCAAATTTTATTAACACATTAAAATAAGGACGAAAAGAAAGTTAGACGAATTAGGAAAGGATTGCAAAAATAAATATATTTTCATCATCGTTGAAGTTTCATGTTAGGAAAAAGTGTTTGAAATATCATTTTCTAAAGCAATAGTTTTAATAGTTTCATAATTTTTCTTATTGCGCTTGTAATTATTGGCTAGTTGTCTCTTTTTATGTCTCTTTTACGAGTTGGATGTCTATTTAAGGGAGTGGACTCCCGTGCCTTGCATGGCTCGTACGCACTCACGCAGCTCCACATCACTGTGTACGTACACGGAACTTGAAGGGCTTGCGATCGTCCTATTTTTGTCTCGACAATGCAAATTTGAGACCTCTCAATAGTCGTTTCCGCTAGATAAATGTTCAAAATTGTGCGCAAGCTCCTATAGGTAGTCTACTTTTGCTTTTTTGCGTCATAATTAATAATATTCAGCAGTATTTCGCGATTAAAAGAAGCAATATGGTGGCGCGATAGTGCTGCCGAGTTGTCTGAACAAACGCTGCTGAATATTATTAATTATGACACAAAAAAGCAAAAGTAGACTACCTATATAGGAGGTTGCGCACAATTTTGAACATTTATCTAGCGGAAACGACTATTGAGAGGTCTCAAATTTGCATTGTCGAGACAAAAATAGGACAATATGCAAGCCCTTGCAGTTCCGTGTACGTATACAGTGATGTGGAGCTGTGTGAGTGCGTACGAGGGCATACAAGGCACGGGAGGCCACTCCCTTAAACATATCCCGACACGATTAAACACAAAGCAGAAGGAAGCAGCATGAATGAAGTGAATAGGGAATGAAGTTTTATTTTGGGCAACATTGATGTCACGCTTTCGTTACTCGATAACAGATTTTTATGGATTTAAGAAATTACGGTTAATAAGCTTCCAGAGATTAATAGCGTTCCTGTGTATCTTCATTATTCCAGTAAACCTCTGTAACAGAATAGCATCTCGTCCTATAATCTAAAAGTTGAAAAACGGTATGTCTATATAAACTAACGAGCTAAGTTATTATATAGTGCCTTGGGACTATAATTTCCGACCAATCACCGAAAAATATTACGTAACAGAAACTTTTTTAAAATTATTTATTTTAAGTTACTGTAACATCGATTTACTGTAAGAGCTGATCGAATAAGATATGTCTTTTGAGACATTGTAATTAATTAGTCGGAACGTAATTGGATATTCGAGATTAAACCTTTACTAAAACCTACTTAGATGCTTTCGAAAGATAATCTCAGATGCATTACTCAATTTTATTAATACTATACATTATACAATTTCAGAACAATATTATTAATATTAAAAAAGGATGAGCATCATGAAGAAACAAATAATTAAAAATCATCTGAAAATATATTCGACAGGAAGACCCACATATTGTTTAACAGACGTCGCCAAAATACCGGATATTCCACGTCTGCTTAGCTAGCCCCCAAACTTAAATAAAATTTAAGGAAAAATTGCATAATAATGCACTATTTACGCATTCTTCAAATCCGTAAGAAAAAAATTTTGCGCTCGCTCCGTTTAATGCAAACAAATTTATTTAAATGGTGGGGGGGGGCTGAGTGGGCTGCCAGTAAGCCTCCCCACGTATTAATGATAAGCAATATTGACAGAAAAACATGCAGGATTTATGCGGTAATTATGCGCAATCGTATAAGAGCAATTTCGATTTCTGCGCTTCATCCCCTAAGGGACTTCCCTCGTGGTGCTGTAACGGGGCAAACCTTTTCTGCCCGTCACGAAAGCACCCTGACCCCCCGAAGGGCCTAGCTCCCTCCTCGGCGGACACCCCAGTACGGAGGTGGTCCGCGAGATTGGAGGTATGGGTGTCCGCGGAATAAAAAATCCTTCCCCGTTAACGCCCCTTCACCCCTCGCGGATAGAGCCGCGTCTTCGTGCGAGCGCGGCAAGTCGCTGGTCGCGGTGTCCTCCACCCCGGGACCCCGGTGTGGCCGCCACCAAGAGGACTCGTCACCCTCCCAGGAAGGACACACGCCTGTCATCGCCCCGTAGCTGCCACGGGACAAAAGAATAGCCTGGGGATGTCATGGTGGTGGCACACCGGAAGGAGCCCCTACAGCTCCTGGGTGGGGAAAGCCGCAAGCCGGCGGCGAGAAGAGCGCGTCGATCGATACGCGATCGATTTGGAGATCAAGACAATTAACGGCTAACCGCGAGGCAAAACGGAACCTGTGCTACGCGAGCGAGCCCCTTTTTCCGTGGCTAGAGTTTCCTCGTATTTCGCGCGCGCGTATGTTTGTGGTGTTCCTCCACGCCGTCCACCCCGTAGAGGACGCCCCGTAATCAGCGACTCCGAGGTCTCCAAAATTTAGGTAGGGCCCACTGGTTGGCTTTCCTTTGTGGTGTACGTGTGTGTGAGAGTGCGGATCGAGCGTGTGTGTCCGCGAGCGTGCTCTGGAGCACCCTTTTCGTCCGCGACAGGACCACCACCGGAGGTGAAATCCGTTAGATTTCTCCATCCGTTTCGCGAATCTCCCGCGTAACCTTGCGCAGTTTGAGAACGCGCCGCGTTTCGAAGGAGAGGGCCCCTTCGAAACGCAAAACCGTTAATTACCGGCGTAACCCATCTTTTTGGTTGTATTTTCATACTAGGGCGGACTATCTGTTTGCGAGCCCTTCTATAGAATAAGTCGCGCCGGCTTTTTCTCCGTTTTCGTAACGTAGATTTGTATCGGGATTTCCGCACCGCGTATCTCTTTCAACGCGTAGTCGCCACACCCTTTCCTCAACGGTGTGTGTACCGCGGAATTCCCCCGCGTCGGTTTCGATTCAATAAAGAAATCTACTTAAACGTACGCGGATCAAAGTTTATTTCCTCTTTCGACCTCTCCTGGGTTTCGCTCTCCGTAGAGCAGCCGGAAGAATGAAAGTAACGGATGCGTGCACTTGGCACTGGCGCCCAATTGGAACAAAGTGCAGACAGAGTAAAATTGGAATTTTTGTACCTTTACTCAATTGTTCCTAACTGCGGTATTTATCCACAGATTTTCTTCAACAAAAGCTTGTTTTCTTCGTAAAAGTGCGATCTATACGTAAACAATAAGACACGGGACATAATTTGACAATTTCTATTTTTCCATGGCGATGAAAGAAATATTCGTGTTCTATTTTAGCCGAAAAAATCAAAGTTTCTCATATATATTGGCTCGTAACACTTAAACTATTGAACGGAGTGGAAAATAATGGTACAAGCAATGGTTGGAAATTCGATTACCTTTAAAATGGCGTCTTGGGCGACTCAATCGGACGTTTATAACTCGAGATATAGTCTAAAATATGAACGTATGTCAGAAAAAAATCGAAAGAAAATTCAAAAATTCATATAAAAAAAAATCTATCCATAGAAAAATGTTTTCTTGCGATTTTCGAGTTTAGTAGGCCAAAATACATAAGAAAAAAATTGTGGCATTGAATGTACATTTTGACTGTAAAGTAGTGTTATCCGCTCGAAAAAATAAAGAATCTCGGTGAGCGTAACCTGGGTCTGATTTACGAATGAACGCCATATAGGCAGATTGAGATGTGGTCCGCTTGCAATAGAGAAAGAGTCTCGAAATAGTCCCCCAGGATGCGTGGAATACAGCACTGGGAATGTTAGGCGATGCCCCCATGGCGATTTTTATCGTCCCACGTCACTGTTCCTCGCTTTAAAGAAATGTCCCAGATTTTCTCCTCTCAATGTTAGGTAATCTTCAACATCCCTTTCGGACTTCCGATACGGCTCGTTGGACTTTGATTTGGTACGGTGTGCACGTGGATGCCGATTCCACGTTTCTGTTTCTCGTCTCAGTGTCGTCTTTTTTTATATTCTGCATAGGCTCGCTGAAGTTAGCTGAAATTTGAACAAATATTTTTCCATTTACAATTCTAAATCTGGGGAAATGTTTGTTAACCTCTTCGGGCCTGCTGTACATTGTACACGTGCTTTAGGATTATTTTTTAATAGTAGATAATTAATTTCATAAAGAATAGACGTCAAATATTCACAATTTATGCCTATGTAAGTGTTTTCTTGTCGCAATTAGCAATATTTGTTGAAAAAATGTTACAAATGGTTTGACATTAATAAAACACACTCGTGTTGGGTAACTACGTAACTAGTAAGCGTTTATTTTAACAAATTCAGAATGTTCTTTTTAATTTATTTTTCTATACATTGATAAGAAAATTAATTTTTAACAAATCGCAATAGAAGCAAATACTTAAAACATTGAAAATTTAAAAACTATTTCTTGTATTTTTATATCATCAAGAAATAGAACTATATTTACGGTTACTTGCTCTTACTTCAAGAAATGATTATTATTTAACAATTAGTATTAATGTAAATATATATATAAATTATTGAACTCGGACAAGATATATATTTATATTATTTCTTACAAGCTTCACCGTGAAACATTTTATGATTTATACAAGAAGTCATATTTATTCATTTACATTTAAATTTCTTTTAGACCATAAATAAATTAATATGTATCAGTGTACATTACCAATATATATATTATAGTATATAACGTATATGTATATTATATTGCATTGATTAAAATCCACATATATATTATTATTTTTCGCTACAATAATATTTATAAACTCTAAGTAACTTGAAATACTTAAAGAATATTCAAGTCAGAAAAATCATCTAGTAAAATATTCACAACGTTTGTAACTTCTACTTATTCAACGCCAAATATAATTCTACTTTATAATTCAAATTGTAATTTTCATTGAACAAATGGCAGATACAAAAACTATTTATCCATTTTGATGTAGATAATGATTTTCTCTATCTGATTCAAAGGTATTCTTTATAGTTTTTTGTAGAAGCATAATTGTGGGACCATATTGAAACATTCCTCGTTAGTGTTCATGACTTCTGGATGTGCCCTTACTATATATTTTATTTTCCATTTTTCTGTATTCCATCTTTTTTTTAGCCCACCCTATACACAATTCTTCGAGACAAAAGTTCACAAGTAGAGTTGCTTGAACTGACGAATTTAGAAATTGCACATTCGCCAGGAATTTCTTACAGTGTTTGGCAAACAAAATCGATATCGTCGACAGGAACTCTTGCAATTTAGGGGAGTTTACTATTTCATGCTGTAACCTCTGCTCTTCCAATGTATGTACATCTCGACCTTGTTCACGTAGGACGATGTCGATTACCGTCGACGTTACCGTCGATGTCAAACACCGTTGCACAAGCGGGACCGAGTTCCGACACGCAGTTAATTATTTCCATCAGTGGCGTAACTGATTCGAGGGGCTCCGACTTTGTCACAAACAAGAAACAAACATAATTAAATGGATAGTATTACGCAAACGTAAAAACGTAAATCGATAAATTTTAACAGCTTATATACACCAGAAAATTGAATTATAAATCATGTTTGAAAAATAATTAAAAATTCATACTTTTTGGTTATTCAAGCAGTGTAGTTTTTTTAAAAGAATTTACAATATTTCTTTTATTGCTATTCTTAAGATTTAAGACGGTTTAGACATATTTTGTATTGTAATTCTGAGGATATTTTTCAATATACTATTCGTACGTACGTATATTACATTTTTTATATTTTATCTGCGTTACATGTTGTATTTGTAATATGCATATATTTTCCTTAAATTGGAATTAAGTCTGAATTCAAAGATGATAGCGTTGAAAATTGGAACTGTTTATTTCAATATGTTTTTTGCGGAGTTACTATGAACTGTTTCATTATCTAAGAAGAATTACATGTTATATCTATTTTTTTAATAATGTCTCACTTTTCTTAAAAACTCATCTCTAAAGAGCAGGGCTGCATTCTCAATTTTATGCAGAAAAATTTGTCTGTCTATTAATATAGAAAAATTGTGTTTATTACATTACGGCGTCATTCTACTGCAACGGCCGAAATTTCCTGCTTTTTTCAATGATTTATTTCCAGTAAAATCAAATACAATCTTTTACATATTTGTATACGTTGATATTTGCAACCATATTGTACAAAAACATTTCTTTGTAGTCAACTTTACAATAGCGAAGGGTGTGTAAACATATTTTCTTTCTTCTTGACTTCGAGTTTTTTAACTTCCCCTTAGAACGGACCCCTAGTGGTGTAAAACTATCAATAGTCTGGACCATCCATAATTATTAATGGTTCTAAACAAACCATCGATAGTTATCGATAGAGCTGTTTAAAGAGTAAAAATAACTGGATCAAATACTATGTCAAGCAAAGTATTTGTTCTTGTTTAATTGAATACTTTTATCATTGAGTCTCAATCGTTCTTATCGTCGAAATTATTTGACTAGTGGCATTGAATGTTCTCTCAGATTCAACATATCCTGCGGGTACACAAAAATACTTCAAACACAATTCACAAATCGTAAACGCATCGTTATTGCCATTAATTTGAAACAAATGAGCTTCAAGAATGAAATT
This sequence comes from Hylaeus volcanicus, assembly GCF_026283585.1. Lineage (NCBI taxonomy): Eukaryota > Metazoa > Arthropoda > Insecta > Hymenoptera > Colletidae > Hylaeus > Hylaeus volcanicus. The sequence goes on from NC_071976.1 coordinate 14,546,521, forward strand.
AATTCATCGAAAGTAGATTCTACTAATTTTATAATTATATACCTTCTAATAATGAGTCACCATTTTGTAGTCCATTACATTCCTCTAACTACTGTCGTTCTGTAATTATAATGTCTAGTGACTTGGCTCGTGTTATTTATTACACTACCGGAAACTGTCATGTTCGAAACAAAAACACTATTGCAAACCAGGATTTCACTAATAATCAATTAAAATTTTCTAATTAAATAATTTATTTAAACAAATTTAATTCAATCAACTTAATTAATAAATATTTTGAATAAATGTAATTAAAAATTATTTAATTAAAATTGAATTAACCAGAGTTAATCGAAAATCGTTTAATTGATGATTGATATGAGCGAATTTAATAGAAGATATTTAATTGACGATTGATATGAGTAAATTTAATCGAAGATATTTAATTGACGATTACTTTAAGCAGAATTAATTCAAAGCCATTGAATTAACGATTACTTTAAGCTGAATTAATTCAAAGCCATTTAATTGACGATTGATTTAAGCAGAATTCATTCAAAGACATTTAATTCACGATTACTTTAAGCAGAATTAATTCAAGCTATTTAAATGACGATTTGTTTATATCTTCAATGTTAAAAGACATTTATATAAAATTCAATTAATTATATAAGTAACACATATAAATAAACATGTATATAAACCAATTTGTAGCGACAAATGTAATATACTAAATACTATTAACCTCATCAAAATGAGTTGCTTGTATATATAATAATGTATTTGTTAAGGTAATTCTATGAATGAATAATTTATAACGTAAATAAGAACAAATATGTATCCTTGTTCAATGACGACAAAATAAAACAAATATATACCATAGGTATAAGTTAAAGTAATATACTAAAAATATAAAGCAGTTCAGCTAATTTGGCATTACCGGCATAACCCTTTCTGTACGAGCGCCGGATATATGTATCTGGCATCCATCTAATAACCTTATATGTGTTACTTATACAATTAATTAAATTTAATATAAATGTCTTTTAACATTAAAGATATAAAGAAATCGTCAATTAAATGGCTTTGAATTAATTCTGCTTAAAGCAATCGTCAATTAAATGGCTTTAAATTAATTCTGCTTAAAGTAATCGTCAATTAAATATCTTTGATTAAATTTGCTTATATCAATCTTCAATTAAATATCTTCGATTAAATTTGCTCATATCAATCGTCAATTAAACGACTTTCGATTAATTCTGCTTAATTCAATTTTAATTAAATAATTTTTAATTACATTGTTTGTAATTAATTGTCAATTAAAGACGGAAATTAAACTTTAAAAGTAATTAATTACTCACAACCCTGTTGCAAACTATCGATAGTCCAAGTCAAATATCGATCACATTTCCGTTAGTGAAAAACCATCGATAGCCTCGATAATATAATAATTGCCCACCACTACGGACCACCCGTAAATTCTAACACGCTGTGGCCTCAGAATTGTTAGTTAAACTGCTGCCGGTGATATCCCATTATTCTTCTCGAGTGTTTCGTCGTGTCGCGTGAAGGATCGCTCGTCTCCCATGCCAACGACTTTTCAACCGCTACCCGAGAGCTTTCGGACTCTCCCAAGTTACATGCTACAAGAAAATGAAAAAGAAAACGGAAAAAAAATTATTTTCAACGGTCGACGAAAGTCTCGAGATGCGTTGCCGTTTGTCATCTGTATCCAACATCCCCGAAACACGATCGTCAAAGTGGAACGGCATCTTATGAAAACAACGCTCGAACGAACGCTGAAAAACATGTCGCCGTGATGCGCGCACCGTCTGCTTTATCGTTATAAACAAATCGTCAAGGCGGGGACTATCGTACTATGAAATACGCGCGAGATGCACGTAGGATGCAGCTCGCCAGAAAGCGGCCGTCGGTATTTGGCAAACGATGACAACGTCGTCGACACCGTCGTTGGGTTAGTCCGCAGTCCCCAGGTACCCTAGACCCGCGACGCCTCTTCCTTGGTCCAGCTCCGTCTTCGTCCCCATCCTCCTCCATCTTCTCTCTCTTTCTCGCCCTTTTTCCGCCTAGCTTTCTCGCTTCCTCGCCTCTCATCTCTTTTCCGTCTTTCGCGTGCTCTTCCTCTCTTCGCGTAAGAGCCACGAGGAGGGTAGGGGCAAAGACGCTTTTAGACACGGAGCGTCCACGAGCGTCGCGACGCCTTGAGAAGCAGTAGTCGCGTACCTTAGGCAGCTTCCACCTTGCCGGCTCGCAGCCGAACGTAACGTGATTCTCCTCGACGACGTCTGCTTCGTCCGCCCCAGCTTCTGGAACCTGGAGGACGTTCGAGGAACGAACTGGTTTACGTTTAAAAAACATACAGCCCTCGGTGCCAGGCGAATAGGCTCTGTTTGGAAGGGTTAAATGTGGGTCGAGGTTTCTACGGGCCTCTGGGAAAACAGGGACAGCTGTAGAGGTCCCATAGGACCTTTCGAATCAAAAATCGCATTATCCCTCGACCTCGGTCGAACGCGAGGACTGTCAGAAAAAGAGATCGGCAAAATTGTTGATAATGTAAGAAGGGTAGACCGTCTGCGTTCGGAGAACGTGTTTTCGGTGCTGAGTGGACAAACTCTGTTTAGAGAGTTAAATGTGGGTCGAGATTCAACGAGCCTCTGGGAAAACAGGAACTACGAGACAAGGTTTCGTAGACGCTTCTGAAGCAAGGATTTCAACATCGGCCGACCTCGGTGCGACGCGAGGATTGTTTGAAAGAGAAATTGTCAAGAATGTTGATGATTCGAGGGGTCAGTTTGGATAGAACAGTTTCGAGGAACCATTTAGGAAAGCAACGATCATACAGTGATCCCTTAATATCGGTGTAACCTGGGGATTGTTAATAAGACTGACAAGATTGTTTATAATCCAAGGAGAGTGCTCATCGTCGGTGCTGAATAAACGGAATCTGTACAGAAATATTAAATTAAAACAAAGCCTTTTCGAATCTCTAAGAAACAGGAACAATTTGGAAAATCTTTGCAAGTGCTTTTGCGCCAACGATCCCTTCAGCTCTTAAGCTTGGTGCATGTTAAGGATCGTCGTAGAGAGTAAGAATTGTTTGCAATCTAAAGAGTAGACGACCTAGTCTTGTTTGGAGAACGTCTAGCTGCATGATCTATTCACAAGGATCGAACTTGGATCGAGGAATTATCCTTCAGACGAGAGAACACCAACGGTTGCCTCGATCCTCGTTTTCAGAAAGAGGGACCGAGGGAAGAAGGTACACGTGAAGGATCTGCGGTTAGCTGAATCTCGGTGGGATCTGCGAGTTCTAAATTAATCTGGAGCTCGTTGTTCAAGTTCCGAACGCGGGCCTGGTGGTTAGTCGGCGTAAAAAGAACGTAAAATTTCGCTTGCGAGGAATAAAAATAAGCGTGATACGGGGAATTGAGAGTCGGATCGGTTTCTGGCCTGGTGTTACGTGTTGCACTGGGAAGAGGTTCGCCGGTTCCCACTCGAGAAACAAGTGGCCACCGTGTTTTGATACTACGGAGTCCTTCCTTCGTACCAAAAATAAGTTCTCGTCCTTCCGCGGTCGACCTTGACATCGTCGAATTCGAGGTATCCTTGAACTTGTCTCCCCTGCAAGCCCGACACGGATTACTTCGGTTTCATAAGGAGGCAAGCGATTTCTCAGTCCCGAGTCCAGCCAATTTCCTCTGGAAACTGCGTTATTCATCGATCGGTTAGAAGCATCGAGTGTGATTTCGCTATCGTAGCGAGGACTCATTCGCTGTGACGGATCCAGCAGTGTGGAAGTGCAGTGTCGTGCTCGTTTCGCTGATCGTCGATCGTAATCCTAGTGTCGATGAACGACGTTTGAATGTGTTCAACGAATCGACCGGTGACATCGTCGCGGGTGAATCCTTGTTGCGGTTGAACGGGAATGGTATAGTGGTATCCAAGTGGACGACCGTGCGAGTCGTCGATCGGTGATATCTGTGTCGTAAGAGTAAAAACAATTTCGCGAAAGTGGTTCGCGTGGCGAGGAAGGAAAAGGACGCGACGATGGCGGAGCGTCCTGGAGGCAAAAGGCGTTCGCGTCGCGACAGTGCGGAGACATCGGGCTCCGTACGCGGCACACCGCCAACGTCGAAGGATCGAAGGACTAAACGGTCGAGTAAGCCGTCGAAGGAGCGATGGCTTCTCACCAGAAAGACCTGGCGGTACATGGCGGACGCTGGCAGACGCTTAATCCCGGATGGAACGCACAACAGGCCCGAGGATATTCCGAAGATAGAGCAATATTTTCAGGAAGTGTGTCAGAAGGAGCCAAAATTCCTGTTGTGGAGAAAGGCTTCCTATCCGGGAACGTTAGGCTTTCGATCCCAGAGGCGTCGAAGAGTCATCAAAGGCGGTAGTTGTCGAACGAAAGCCAGCTCGGCTGACGAATCGGACGATGTCAGGAGTTCACCTCGAGGCTTCGTCCTTCATACCACAACCGCTGGGAAATTCGACCTAGCGAAAGCCAAAAGGGAGTGGTTGCTGACGTCCGAAGGAGGTAGTATGCCGTCGAGTCCTGTGGAACGCAGGAAGTTTCAGCAGGAGGACGCGGATGCCAAGGCGTTGGCAGACATGTTGCAGAAGTACCTGAACATGCAGAGCGACGTCGCTGGTACGACGAAAACAGCTGGCAGATCGGAAATTCCTGGCCAGGTCGAAGGAAGGGAACTTTTCGACTATCAGAGCTTGATAGACAAGCTTCAGCAGCACCTGGATTTGATGGTGACTCAAGCCAAACTAGAGGAACTGTCGGTTAGACGATCTTCCTCGGACAAGGACATCCAAAATGTTCCGAAATCTATGCAAACGTATCAGGGCGATTACGTGCACAAGTCCTTAATGGAAACTATTAGTCGTTATTACAGCAAGTCAGGTACTCGGGAACACGTAATCTCGGACATTTTGACCGATCGAAAACTCTTAGAAAAATTGTACTTCGATCTGAGGTGCACCAGGGGCTTCAGAGGTCCACGTGCCACGGGCGCTTACACGTCACCATCTAGTCGCTGGTGGACCCATCAGCGAACCAGAGTGCCGACGAAGGATTCCGAGGATTGGCTATCGACTAGAAGAGACCATAATCGAGATCCTCTCTCACCCCCACTTCTGATAGCCGTCCAAGAGCCCAGCACCGATCGCGGTCCGATAGATAACGGTGTTCAAACTGATCCTGTTCCTCGGGAAGTTCTCGATGCTAACCTCCTAGAGAGGGAGGAGCCGTTGAAGGAAACGTCTATGCAGAAGTCTGGTGGTCGCAGGCGGAGTAGCGTGGACAACGATGACGTTTCACCTTCTGTGAGCGATACCATCAAAAGGTACCTTCGAATGGCTAGAAAGAAGTCCATGGACGCGGACAAGGTTGACAGGTTTAAACGGGTGAACTATGACAGAAATCTTCGGAATATCAAGGCCAAAGGCGAGACCACGAAGCTGAGCGACGACGACAGCAACAATAAGGGCTGTCAAACGGAGGACAATTGGGCTGTTAATTATAGAGAAATGTCTTCCGCGGAGAATCCGTTTGAGAATCTGTCCGACGCCGACACAACCACCTCACCTCCGAGCAGGAACGCGAGCTCGAGAAGCAGCATCGACGCTGGTCTCGGCTCCGAGGATCCACTTACCCCTAAGCATCATCACCATCATCAATCCTTCCTATCCCATCTCCTGCACGGTTCCAACGCGCACAAGGATAAACCGCATTCGGCTCCCGGTTCGCCTGCACTTACGTCATCGTCGACAAATTCCGCAGGTGGCACAGCGATGCAGAAGAGCAAGTCCTCGAGCAGCGTGGTGCATCACGGCAGCCGATTGGTGGCCAAGAAGATATGGAGGTCCAGGAGCAAGAGTACTTCGAGGGCGTCCAATCAACCCTCTGTCTGGACGCCTCAGGTTAGTTCTTTGCCGCTTGACCATTGTTTTGGCTTTCTTTTTTTCTGTTCGTGGGGATGGTTTGTAACTTTAACGCGTTGTCCGGACTGCTATTCGTAAACATTTCTACGAAGCTAAAATTTAGTTAATAATTGGAAACTACGTGATCTAACATTTATCGTTGAGTGTTATTCAGATTTATTTTCTTTATCGCCGCACTTTCGCACTTTTCGATCAGTGTGTCAATGAAAATTGATTATCACGGGTAGCAAGATTTTTACTGTTCGTAATAACAGGAAGGCAGTACTGTTCGGTTAGCGTGTATACGTGTACGTACTCCGATCACTTTTCTCGAAAAAGCCGAATATCTGCGAATTTTTAACGCGAAACCTATATTGTATATCGGTGATCGGTGATTATTAATGTTCTGTACTATTTACTCTCACTGGTTATACATTAACATTCTATTCATAAAATTTTTGTATTAATACGATCCTCATGAACGTATTGCAGACTGCAAGTTGCAGTCCAGAGAAAACTTACAATATATCACTTAAATGTCAGTACCGTGTTATGTCCATTTCTAGAATTTATCTATAAATTCATTATTTTCTTTGTCGCAATAAACGATTAAAACCAATTAACCCATAAAACTTGATGTATATAATCAAACTTGAAAAAAGTGACAAATTTTTCTTGAATATATTAATTCAATATTGAATTCTGGCTTAATAACATTTGTCCTTAGATTTAAGCGGATTTTTGAATTTGAATTTGTACGACTCGTGCGCCATCTACCTCGAGATTAATAAAACAACTAGTTAACCTTATTGAAAGTACATTAAAAATGTAATGTTTAAAAACATAACACTGTTGAAATTGTGCAACAAGTTTGTGTCATTTTAAAAACTCAGTTTTCAAATAGGTATGTCATAAATTGACTTGTCAGTACCGTGGTACTGGTAAATTTAATTAATTATTGATTTTTTTTATCATAAGTAATGAACTTTTGTACTTATTACTAACCTCAATAATACCGTAATTGGATATTATCAAATTCATAACCAAATAATTACAGTTGCTAATTGAATTTAAAATGTCAGTACCGTGTAAAAAAATAGTATAAATGTATTTAATTATTAATAAAATTATTTTTATTATTAATTATTCTTTTTTTTAAGAAATTTGAGAAATTTGAAGTCAATCGAAGGAATAATTTTTGAAATTCTAATTTTCTTATATTCTAACATTTTTCAGACAAATATCACTATCGATATACGTACGAATTTGTTCAAATATTCATTGTCTCTTCTTTAACATTTGACGTGAGAAAAGGTAACAAAGGTGGAGTATTAGGTTAAACTATTTAACGTTGTTTATTCCAACATAGTGTCTTGCTAATTTATTTTATGTAATTCTATATTTGTTTGTATGATGAACACTTAGTACTAGTAGAAGAAATTGGTTTTACGAGCGTGGCTAATGGAGATTTTCACTGTAGCACAATTCAAAATTAGGATAGAACCATATTAATGATATCCTATTGTTAGGTAGAAATCTTGTATTTTAATATTAAAGTCAAATTTCATGTTTAATTGGAAGATTTGAGGACATGTAACATAGGCCCGTATAATTTCTTCCACATTTCTTCTCAGTGTATTTTATTTGCATATTGTAAACGAAACAAGAACGTATCTCACGCGCTATACATAGAGTTTTGTCTTGCCAAAATACGTCTACGAATAATTTGCTTAAACCACCTGTCGCCGCATAGCTAAGACTGTCCACCTCGTTATAAGAAAGAAAATGAATTAATGATGCTGCCATTAAGATCCACTACGAAAATACACTGTTGCTATTAATAAAAATACACGGTCGTTGCTTTCTTAATAATACTTAAAAATTTACTTTACTTGTTACCATTGTGCAGATGATTCAAGTTAATTTTCACGTGGAACATCTGAAATATCTGTACTTTTTGTTCTACTTTCTTCCAGGAGACTTCTATTATTTATTTCATTCTTTTTATTCAACAACTTTAGTGATCACAATGAAAAGATACTATTTTAAATAGATGGACACATGACATATGTAGTAAAGGAAGTCAAGAAAAGGAACACGGTTCGCTGAATTGCTATCTTGCTACTTAGCCCTATAGTATACTGCACGTTTTCAAAGGATTCAACTGTTTATTCCGTAATAAACAGTAAAACTGTAACTTTTACAGTTTATCGTGGAAATGAGTTGTGCAGGTTTAGTCACTTATTACTACAGTCGAACATTATTTAATTTGATAATATATGGATAACTGAGAATTAGTTGTTTTTTTTAAGGATAAAATAAAATGCAATTACGTGGTAAAATAGTGAAGAAGTTAATTCTCCTAACATATGTTGTCTAATTCTCGATTCAGCCTCTCCTTCTGCCGTTTTGATAACTTCACATTCTCGTAAGAAGGTATCCTAATTTTTTATACAAAATGTGTACTATTATAACATGAACAGTATTTCAAATATAATATTACTTTGAGACATTACACCGTCGTCTGTACATATTTTATCAAGCTTCATGAATTCTTTTATACCAAATTGGACAATACTCCCAGTAAACGAATAAAAAAAACACCAAAAAAATTACCAATCATTATCAGTATTGACTATAGTATAGCATGTCAAAAGTGGTCGATATCGATTTTTTTATATGAAAATTGTGGTTCAATACTTTAAAAAATAACTTAATTTAAAGATATCGTGTTTCCCTTAGTTATGTTATGCAAGGTATATCCATTTTATAGTTGTACCAAAAAGTATTCGTTCATTAGCTTTTGCAAACATGTTTCCGAAAAAACTGCTTTCAAAGTTTTGAGTAAATGTAACAGAATTTTTATATTTTTCTTGGTCATTTATATTTGTGTCGTGTAATGCATTTTCCTATTTTTTTTAAGGGGCAATATTGCTAAACGATGTTATTTGTAATAGCTGTTCTAACTTTTTTTTGTCGCGTTAAGCAATGTTTAACCATTAACAAAGATTATATATTTGCCAATCTCTTAAAGCCGTTCTTCGGTTGTAACCTGATTTTCCGTCCAATCACAGTCAAAATTTGTAGATTTGTATTAAATCATTTATTAAATAATATTTAAAATTGTTGCCGAATACAAAATCTATTAATCAACGTCTATTAATCGAATGTCTTTCCGAACATTTCTCATTACTCTTTTAAACATAAAGTATTTTGACATATACTTTTGCTACAAAACTGTCTTCATAAGATAAACTTATTTTTTAAAGAAGACATCATATTTCTTCTTTCTTTTTATATCCATACTTTATATATATTTTAACTTCTATGTTTTTTATATTATTCTAATTTTCTATTTTTAACCCTTGTTATAATAATATTGTTCCGAGGTGGGCTACACTTCGAGTGGTTGAAACGAGAATAACTTAATAAAGGTCGCTTCTCTGTAGTTGCTCTTACCTCCAATAAACTCACTTGTCTCAATCATATCAAAAATAAAATTGTAGCTTTTAAATAATTGATCTGAAGATCATAGTCCTTTTTCCGATTTTTATCTTGTTCCTTTTCTGATCGCTTCGGTTTCCAGCCTCTTCTCACGTCTCCACGTTCTCTTCGTTGAAACATGAATAACTTGATTAATAAGGCACGCTTCTCTGCGGTTCCTCCTACCTTTAGTAAACTCACTTGTCTTAATCATATCAAAAACAAAATTTTAGTTTCCAAACAGTTGTTCTAAACGCTGGTTAATTATATGGCCACTAAAAGTTAGGCCACTAATAGTGGTGCTTTTTCGGTATTCGCCGTCGTTTTTCTGATAACTTTGGTTTCTAGCCTCTTCTCGTGTCTCCACTTCTATTCGTTGAAAAATGGCATGCTTTTCTGTGGTAAGCTTTACCTCCGATAAACTTACTTGACTGTTTATAAAAGACTTCAAAAAAGTAAAAAAATTACGCCAAGTACATGAAAAAGTGGAGGACTCAAGGAGTTATCATTGAAAAATAGATGATCCCCATAAAAAACTACAAGAAAATAGAAAAAGATGTGAAATCGAAATAAGCTGCCAGATGATTTGTCTAGATTTCCGCGGCCTGGAAGGCAAATACTTGGCGTGGTCAGCCAAGGCATTCTTAAATCATCAATACCCATACTTTCTCTCTCACAGACTTTCAGATAATTTGTCAATTTAAAACTCTGACAATATGAATACACTTTCATTATTTTGCGTTTTA
>NC_071976.1:14571683-14585965 GCF_026283585.1 Hylaeus volcanicus
TAAAACGCAAAATAATGAAAGTGTATTCATATTGTCAGAGTTTTAAACTGACAAATGATCTGAAAGCTTGCGAGAGTAAAGGTATTGGCGTCGATGAATGACCTTAGAAATATTTTAAAACCCAATACAATGAAAGTGTATTCATAATATTGTCAGTTTTAAATTGACAAATTACCTGAAAGTGTGAGTGAGAAAGTATGGGTATTGATGATCTAAGAATGCCTTGCTTGGCCACGGCAAGCATTTGACTTCCAGGCCGCGGAAATCTAAGCAAATCATCTGGCAGCTCATTTCGATTTCACATCTTTTTTTACTTTCTTGTAGTTTTTTTATGGGGATCTTCTATTTTTCAATGATGACTCCTTGAGTCCTCCACATTTTCTTGTACTTGGTATGTATATACATATAATAACAATTATATATGACATAATAATTGTAATTTTATCAATAGTTTTCCAAATCACCTAAGAGGTATTATGGTTAATACGCTTTTTTTTTTAAAATGGTTTAAAAATTTAGTAAAAACGCTTATATGCAAAACCGTTAATTTGCGGCGTAATCTAGTTTTTTTATCTCTTTATATTTTGGATTCTAGGGCGGAGTTTTTGTACGGGAGGCCCCCTTAGAATAAGTCGCGACGCAATTTCGTTCTCACTGCAATTTTGTATAGGAAATTTTTCCTTTGCGGTGTGTGTACCGCGGAATTCCCCCCGCGAGTAACGTTCGACTAATAAAAGCCTTTTGAAACGTGCGCAGATTAAAGTTTTATTTTACCTTTTCGACCTCCCCTGAGTCTCGCTCTCCTCTACAGTACGGATGCGTGGACTTGCCACTGGCGCCCGAGTTTCTTTAACTAAACAATCGTCCGTGGAAATTGTGCACCGAGCGTGTCGAATACAGCTTTCCCTGGCTGTCCACGCTTAAACCGTCACAAAGTCCACAATATTTTAACCGTTTTGCAAAAACTGTTTCCGTTTATTTTCTTTATGGATAAACTTCCAAAAAGTAACCTATTTATTTCCTTTATGGAGAAAGTTCCAAAAATATGTGTGTAAGACGTGGTTCTTGTTTTTGGCATAAGAAGAATCATACAGTGGGTGTAGAATGTATTCGTACACCGATCAATTTCCCAAAAAACTTTTGTGTGAAATTGTAGTTCCTTAACTACTTTTTTTATAATCAATGATATTTTACATATTCTCGGAACTCTCTAAGATAGACATAGTCCAAACAACATTTACTAGTTAATATAATTTGTGAAATTAACAAAAAAAATGCGAAAAGTAGGTAAAAGTATAGAAGCAATAAATATTTGTACGATTCTTATGACGAACCATTTACAGTAAAGTTTGTAACGTAAACACATTAGTTTATTGGTCCGTACGAATTAAAAAACATCAAATTTCCAGTAAAGTACTTTTAAAAATGGCTCTAATAGAGGAATTGCAGAAGATCCCTCTTCGAATATCTAATAATTTAGTTAATTTAATGCTTAAAAAAATTACAATACATAATTATAAAATCAAAAGAAAATTCCACGAAGGAAGTATTATATATTTATAAATTAATGTAAATCTTTTTTTTTTGTTAATGAAGTTTTAAAAATGAAACAGTTGTGCGAATACTTATTGCTTCAATATTTCTATCGATTAATTGTTTTTTTCTTGTTAATTTCGCAACTTACATAAATAGCTATTTCTTTTTGTAATCAATCGATTTCAGCGATATCCGAGAATATGTAGAATGTCATTGTTTATAAAAAATAAGTTAATAAATTACAATTTTACATAGTTTTTTTGGAAATTGATCGGTGTACGAATACTCTCTACACCCACCGTATGTCTCTGAATACGTGGTACCAGTTTTTGGTTCGAAGTATTCCGTACTACGTCTTCTAGACAGTGATGGGCAAAACCCTAGGTTTCGAATAAATCTGAAGTTTGCCGATATGTTTGTCTTGTTTCCTCTTTTGAACATTTTACAAAGAAGGAAACGAGACAAACACATCGGCAAACATCAGGTTTATTCGAAGCCTAGGGTTTTGCCCATCTCTGCGTTTAGACGATGTTATAGGCTAAGGAATTAATTGCGATAGAAGAAGTGTGTACCCTTTTTCGTCTTCCTTTGATGCAGGCAGGAAGAAAATAAACCATAGACATTTCTTTTACTAACCGATTTCGAAAAAGGAGGAGGTTACTCAATTCGACATGTATATTTTTTTTGTATGGGAATAAGTTTCCAACCTTTTTCAAGCAAAGTTAATATTTATTTAAACAATTAAGTTTTAAATGATATTATGCGAAATATGCACCATTGGAAGCGACAACTTTTCTCCATCTTGCAGGCAGCATACGAATTCCTAAGAGAAAAAAATCAGGTTCTTTCGATTCGATCCATTCATCATCTCCCCTACTTCACGTGAAATAAAATCACGTGGTATTAAAAGGGTTATTAACGTCCGCAAATGGTGTTACAGAGTTCAATGCGCCAGTTATGCAATATGTAAAGTGCCAGTTATATTTGCGTCGACTTGTCGCATAATAATTAATCTTCTGCGAGCATAACGCGACCTGACCTTCCACAATCCAACTTAAATTGCAAGACCATAGTTAAGAGATGACTTTTCAGAGCTTGTAAATTTTATGTTTTAGGGAAAATGCACGTGGGCAGGGACTGCTGGGCGACGAGTCACTTTGCAGGATACTCCACTCAGGTCACTGTCAGAAATTGAGAGGAAGGTCCTCTGCAAGGTAGCCGTAGCGAAACTTCAGGCCCTCAATCTAGGTGTTCACATCAGGCCACCGAGTGGTAAGTCTTTTCACAACTTTATCACATTTTTAAATAAAGGAGGGTGTTAAGAAATGCTCATTTTTGGCATCGCCTGGAAATTTAAAAATTCATGCAGGATCTTTTAGTGTCCCCCAAGGAACAAAAAATGTTCGTATCACTTTCCCGAGAAACGATGAGAAAGTTGTAAAAAATACGTTCAAAGTATGAATGTGATGATAACAGAACTTACGTACTTAGAACTTACTTATATATTTACTTATATATTTACTTATTTACTTATAACTTACGTACGCGGAAAATATGAATATAAAGCGAGCACAATTCCAACGTATGGAAGTTACAGAATTAGAGTTTTTCCCCAGATTAACTTACAACGATCTATGGTTATACGCATGTGGAGCATACCGAATGAAGCAAGCATCTGGTTATTACACCGGCCATGTAAATGACAGCCAAGATTTTGAATTTCAAGTCGCAGTACCATTATACAATATTGATTTTAAAAAAATACCAGATTGATGTGGAACCGATTAACGCCATTTTACTTCAAACGAAACTGCATTCACGACATTCAAATAGTTTAAAATACTTTGTATATGTACTAATTGATAAAAGTAAAACCGCACTGGAAGCTATACTTGCACACTCATGTGGATGCAAAGTCGGAGTACGCGTTGTTGGTTGCTGTTCCCATGTAGCCATGATTATACAGTATGGTACTTTGGATTTGCTCGATTTCAAGCTTCAATTCATCTGCCTGCTGAGTTCCTTAATACTCATTTCGAAGACGGTTCGATATCCGAAGAAGAAGACGACGAAATGTAAAATATACATAAGTTCCGTTATCATCACATTCATACTTTGAACGTATTTTTGACAACTTCCCCATCGTTTCTCGAGAAAGTGACACCGACATTTTTTGTTCCTTGGGAGACACTCTAAAAGATCCTGCATGAATTTTTCATTTCCAGATGATGCCAAAAATGGGCATTTCTTAACACCCTCCTTTAACACTCATCCGATTATTGTCATTTCAACCTACTCATGGTCAAGCTTATATATATTGACAATACATAAATTAATAACCCCTAGCAGGCTATTATTTGCGATAATTATTATTTATTATGGAAGAACCATTACATTTATTTATATATAATATATTAATTAAGTAAATTTTGTTCATATTAACTTAATTAATTAAATTGTAATGTGAGTTTTGAAAGCGATTGTCATAGAAATGTCAGTTTGTGATAGTCTGGCAAAATTACTATGTAATTTTAGTTTTCATGAATTATTGAAGATAATTATACGTATTGAAGATAATTGATCCGTTTTTATTAATACACAAGAGCAAATAAACATCGTTCTTATCAGTAAAAAAAGTTAACATACTTCGCGAACACGCAAGAGTTGGAGTGATTGAAAATCTAACTAATTAACTAAACTAACTGATCGCGAACCACCACCTGCTGTACCATACTTAATGATTTTCCGCGACAGGACATTTTTTTTCTCAGAAAATCCCTGAGTAGGTTTGGGGCATTCTTTTTCGCGGGGCTTGAAGGTGGAAATACTGGTTACTGCTAGTATACATATATATATACTTTCTGTATGAAAATAACGTCTGAGTAGGTTGGGATAGTATTTGATGGAGGTGGCGATATTGAATAATGTTAATGTATATGATGTCTACATTAGATATGATGATAGCAATAATTGAATGGCGTAAGTTTTGTCTCATCGACAGAAAGTCAAATCAAGTTTGGTTATTTTGAATGTAAGTAATTTTTCATTTTGCGCCGACTACGAAAAGGTTATTTAACATAATTTAATATAAATGAAATAGAAATTTAATATATTATTGAATATCATTTAATATAAATGAATTAGGAATTATTCCATACTTTTTAGTGCAATTTTAATATTTTTTGGAAGTCGGTTATAATTTTTTTCCAAAAATTATTTTATTTCACTCTTTTTAGTGGCAAGCTATAACCAATTGGTTTCATGCAATAACAATAGTTATGAGCAATATACAGGATGACCCAAAGACGTTGGAGGTCCTTGAAAGTGGTGGTTCGGGGGTTCGAGGATTCGTTAAGGAGATATTCCAGAAACAGAAACTCGCGCTCTGATTGGTTGGGGGTTTCTATCAATATCTCCTTAACGAAGCCTCGAACAATATTTTCGCTATGAAAATCACCTCCCGAAACACCCCATTCAAGGACATCCAACATTTTTGGAGCACCCTACATAGTTGCAAATGGGATTATCAGAAATACATGTGCAACTAAATGTGAAAGGAATGATTGCGTTTGGTCAATTCCTTGTTGAGTTACACTAGAGCATAGCAATTGTGCACCAACAATTGCTTTAAAAGTTAAAAAATTCAAAAATTTTTCCAAATGGGAACAGCAAATGGGAATCAGCTGTCATTATATGTAGAAGGTTTCATCTCGATCGATAAATTTCTCGCCGAGTTACATAAAAAAATAGGAATTTTGCAATAACAATAGTTATAAACAATAAGAAAAATCATTTTTGCAAAGTGATCAACTCGAAATCTGTCCGGCTGCAAAATGTAAAGGGTTTCATCGATTTCATCGAATTCAGGCCGACTATACGTGAAATAGTACAATTTTGCGATAAAAAGTGCAATAAAGTGGTAAAAAATGGAAGAAGGTTAAATATCTTTTTAAGCTTTTAATAGGCAACGAAGCCCTACCAAAGTGGAGGACTCAAGAAGTTATCATTGAAAAATAAAAGATCCCCATAAAAAAACTACAAAGAAGTAGAAAAGTATATGAAATCGAAATGAACTGTCAGTACATGGAGGTGCTTTCCAGCACAGTGCAATGGCGACACTGGGTAACACAATAGGTGCTTTCCATCTATGCGCAGCTAAAATGCTGTGTTCAACAGTGCGAACGTTCAGATCCTAATGACAATTCATGTAAACTGACTGCTCCGCACTTTGGCAGTGAAATGAAGAAGCTAAATAGTGGATCAACCACAAACTGAAACTGTTTAGACATTTGCCTAGATGTCCGTGGCCTGGAAGTCAAATGCTTGGCGTGGCTAGGCAAGGTCAAGGTTTCAATGAATAAGAATTATTTTAAAATGTAAAATAATGAAAATGTACTCATATTGTCAGCGTTTTAAACTGACAAATTATCTGAAAGCCTGTGAGAGGAGAGGTATCTGAGTCAATGAGTATCCTTAAAAATATTTTAAAACACAATAAAATGAAAATGTACTCATATTGTCAAAGTTTTAAATTGACAAATTATGTGAAAGTCTGCTAGAGAGAAAGTATGGGTATTGATGATCTGAGAATGCTTAGCCTGACCACGCCAAGCATTTGACTTCCAGGCACGGACATCTAGGCAAATGTCTTAACAGTCTCAGTTTGTGGTTGATACACTATTTAGCTTCTTCATTTCACCGTCAAAGTGCGGAGCAGTCAGTTTACATGAGTTGTCATTAGGGTCTGAACGTCTGCACTGTTGAACACAGCATTTTAGCTGCGCATAGATGGAAAGCACCGAATTTGATATTATGTTACACAGTGTCACACCTTGCACTTTACTGGAAAGGACCTTCATGTACTGGCTGCTCATTTCGATTTCACATCTTTTTCTACTTTCTTGAATTTATTCAAGAATCATTTATTTTTCCATGATTACTCTTTAAGTCCTCCACTTTTTCATGTACTTGGCGTAATTTTTTACTTTTTTGAAGTTTTTTATCGGATCTCACTTCTTTTTACAAATCATTTATTATATAGAATCTATTTTAAATTTATAAAAATAAATGTGATATTCCTGTAAACTCTACATAAGAAGTCTAAATTATTATTTGTTTTTTTAATTGGATAGAGTAAAATAAAGGGAGAGGGTATAACAAAAGCGAATATATATACATACATTGTAACGCGTCGCTCCTGCACGGAACCCGTAACGACGTCACCCCTGGGGGGGAAACCCCGTATACGCTCGAAGGTAGACGCGGTGCAGAGTGTCTTGTCAGGTAGCGCCGAAGAACCATAAAACTTGTACTCTCCATGGTCCGTGCTCGCCTACAAAAAGGACAACGTTTTTGCAGTCAAGGGAGTCTGAGAGTAAGACAGACCAAGGCTAGTGAACCAGCTAGTCACGAAGAGCACAGCGGACAAAACTGACTCTTTACCCTACTCGGCAAAACCAGCAGTCTCCGGCCCGATAAGGAGAACTCTGTAGGAAGAGCCTATGTACGAGTGTGGCACAGCCGACAACGCTGACCACCCAAACTCTGCACGGTTAAACCTGGAGTAGCCACCCTTGCGAGCCTACCTCTGAACCGTCGCGTTTTTTAACCGCTGCCTAGCAAGGCGCTCCGTCCGCGGATTCGGCGTCTCAAGTCCTGCCGTGAACCGACAAACAACCCCGCCGACAATCTCGGGCGTTACAATATATATATATATATTTCATATAATTTATTAATTATAAATACTTATTCGTTCAATTTATAAATAATTATATATACCTGCAATTTTTTTTTGCTGCAAGAAATTTTAATGTTAATGATGAAATGAGAACATGATTCCATTTTTATAAGCTCTACATAAAAAGTCTAAATCGAAAACACTTTAGTGGTATGGATCTATTCTGTATGAATGAAAGTACCTGACAATTCAGATTTTTACAACTTACCTTGTAATGAAAATGGATAGACATTTTACAACGGTTGCTGCAATTTGTTAACGAATAACCTCCAAGTCGGTGATTCCCTTCATTTGTATAAGCTCTGCATAAAAAGTCGAAATTCAAAACACTTTAATGGTATGGATCTATATTAAAAACAGTTTTCTGTATGAATAAAGGTATCTGGTAATTCAGATTTTGACAACTTACATTGTAGTCAAGATCGATCAACACTTTACAACACTGGCTGCAATTTGTTATTAAACCCTACATAAAAAGTATAAATTGAAAACATCTTGCTGATATAAATATAATTAATAATACAATAGTGTAAAAACTTTTGACACTTGGCAGGTTATGAATGATGACATCTGTTTCGACTCTCGACGCTCGATGGCAACGAGCCATGCCGAACCGAATGATTCCGAGAGTCGACGAACGACACTCGGCTTTTGCTTAGCTCCTTTTGGCTAAGGGTTGACGACGGGAAAATCATTCGAAAAATACCGTTTCTGACAGATTCATGACATGATATTACGATATCTCAGTTGTACGTAGACCGATTTTATTGATTTTGGTTTTATTCGAAAGCTTATATGCGGTTTACATTAGAAAAATGCCTTTAAATTTAGAAAATATTGCAGGCGTGTTGCGATATTCATGAAAGAAATGTCAGGTTAAGTTGGAATGGGCCATCTCTCCTGTAAAAGATACGTGGTAGCTCCAACGCCAGGTATATATACACGGTGACGGATAATTTTCCATGTACTTGGTGCCGAGACGCTACCGCGTCTCTAGATTCTCGTTCTCGGTTTAAACAATTATTGTTAATAATTAATGTAACTATTGACAGAAATGAATAGTTAGTTGGTGCATTCAATAGATATTAAAATATAGAAAAATTTCTCACGATTACTTATTTAAATTTTATTCTCAACTTTTCATGTCGGAAATATTACATTCTCGAAAAATATTGACGTATTAATTTGAAACTTTAAAATGCATTAAACATGTACATCTCCGAATTAATTGAATATTTACAATGCACATAGTAACATTCAGTTTTCGATTAACTATTAATAACAACCGTTCTTCACAATAAGTATTCATCTAACAAAGCAATCGTGAGAAACTTTTCTATATCATTATATCTGTTATAATTTTTTTTATCATACAATTTGTTAATTTAAAAAATATATATTGATAAATATGATTTATCAACTTTACTTGGATATAGAGGAATTACTTTTGGATTCGGGTTTCCGAGACACTGGTTAATAAGTTATTAAGAATCACACAATTCTTTGGCTATTACCAATTTTTATCAATTTAAAATTATTATTTTATTATTTATTTAATGATTGCGTTCACCACAATAAAAAAGGAATTCGAATTTATGTATACTATAAAAATGACATATAGTCGTTACAGGGAAGTACATGGGCAAGTGAATTGCTGCTCTACAACCAAAATATAAATTTATCGCTATTTTACACCGTTCGAGTTGTACAAATGCGTAGAAATGAGACTTTTTCAAATTTTAAATGGACGAAAGTATTTTTTCCGCGTCTTCGTGGCGCCATGTAGTAATAGAAGGAAATCAGAGGAACCGTGTGAATTTTCGAAGGTCGACATTCTTCGAGGAAGTCAGTATCTTATTCACCACGTCGAGGATGAAACCTCACCTCGACTGTCTCTCAGATGATTGACGTGTTTATGAGCATAAGGATCCATTCGCTTTGCCCTGTATCTCCAACGTGGCAGTATCCTCTTTCGTAAAGAATCTTGTGTTCGTTCTCTTTCGCGCCATTAAGTACATACTCTTTAACGAAGCTCTTATTCCGGGTCCACACTGCGCGAATACTGGTTCGCGTACATCGTTCGTGAATGTTTTCGTCGTAGTGTGGATGGGAAATAGCAGAGTTCGCTAACAAATGACCCTCCTACTAGGCGTAAAGTCGTAAAAGTAGCCCCGCTGGGTTAGGCGAAAACTGTGTTCGCGAACCAAATTCAGCGATCCACGAGGTGGTGGATCCAGCGAACACGTTCGGGAAAAACATCGCCTTTTTCCTCGTTCTTGTCCCTTTTCAAACTCTCGGAGCTTGGGCATTGCTATTCTTTCCAACTGTGGGGCTGGTCTTTATGACCACCCGCAGGTAGGTACATACTCCAAAGGGATAATATGCGTGACCGAAGTTAACATTATTTTCTTATTACTCATCCAAGTTTGTATATTTTTTGTTGTATCTTGATGAAAGTATATGCAATATATTGGCGAGATTTTCCTGATAAAAATGGCACCAAACACAATCCAATTCAGACAACTTTAAGTTTCGTTTACAATATGCAATATTTTTATAATATTAATACTTGATTTTGTGAGCCAGTAACCGATTAGAAAGTCTCTTCGAAAATAGGAAACAGATTGTAAAATTCTTGCCAGGAGATAATTAGGGCCTATGAAAAAACTAGGTAACTTTTGTAGCTATGTGAACCTGATACCCGACTTTTCAAAAATTCATTTTTTTTATGGAAAATAATAGCATTTCGTTTGTACTTGATTGTACCATCAATAGTTTCGTTTGTACCTTCATCAATTGATAAATAAAAAAAATAAAAGAAATGACAAGCACCCGACATTGAGATTTTTGAAATCTGTTTTTTCCCTATTCTTTAGAATCGTTTGTACCCGTTTGTATCGCTTTTCGTTTCGTTTGTACCTCAATAGTTTATGATTTATAAGCAATTGTTTATACGCGTAAGGGGAGAGTTCGTCACTCATCAATTCTGGGTATTTCTGAAGAACTCATTTTGAAGTGGAAACGTAAGGGAATGAGACCGCATTGTTTTCAAAATTAAAGTTACAGGCACGGAGGAAGAACAGATTAAAAAAATTTTGAAAATTAATTTACTCCTTTCTTACGCGTACAACAATTGACTGTAAAATATAAACTAGTGAAGTATAAACGAAGTGAAAAAACAGATTTCAAAAATCTCAATGTCGGATCCTGGGTGATTTTTTTTTTACTGTTTTTTATTTATTAATTGATGAAGGTACAAACGAAACTATTAATGGTTCAATCAAGTACAAACGAAATGCTACTATTTTCCATAAACAAATGAATTTTTGAAAAGTCGGGTATCAGATTCACATAGCAAACTTTTTTAAGACGTGAGCTGACAAGGGACGTAAAATGGTATTTTAAAAAATATTAATAGGCAAGCATACTGTTTTAAAATGGTCAACGAACATTTCTTGAACAATAGTATGTATAATATATATAGGCTGTAACAAAATCTATTACTTATTATAAGCGAAACTCAAAATTGTCTGAATTGCGTCGTGTTTGATATCATTTTTATCAAAAAAATCTCGCCAATATATTGCATATATTTTCATCGAGATACAACAAAAACAGCATAAAAAGTTGGATGAATATTAAGGAATTAATATTAACTACGGTCACGCATATTATCCCTTTGGAGTATCTGCCGGCGGGTGGTCGTAAACGGTCGTTTGCTTTCGAGCATTTCCAACTATGGAGGGAATGCGGATCGCCCGAATCCACAAAATAACATTAGTTTCACATGAGTACGAACATCGTAGATGTTCGCCGGCATGTTAGCGACAGTAAGAACACCCTTGCGAATGTTTTTAGGGTATGTTCTTGTTTCGTGTTCGCGCAGTGTGAACCCGGGGTTAGGATTCTTTAGAAGGTTTTTATTATCGAATTTAAGGACGTTCCTTTTTCATAATCATGGACTAACAAAATGTCCAGTATACAGGGTGCGACGTTTAAAACAGGTCACCTGAACAATGTCTTTACTTTTAGCGATAGAAAATAAGTGTCGTAAAAGAGGTACTAGATTTCAAGGGACATGTAACGTGGTGTAAATAACTTTTTTAACGATGAATGCGTAGAGAAGATATAAAGGTCGACACTGTTTCTTTTTTAAATAGAATTATATAGTTTTTTATACACATTTTGATAGAGCATTTCAAGAGAAATGCAATGGATTACTGTATAGAATCCATTTTTCATCTCTAACAACAATTTATCGAAGAAAAGATTTTACTCAACCCGAACAAAAATACACCACAGATAATTACCTGTTGAATTTTGGATTCAATTGAAAGTTGATAGACATTTGGATTTCTTCTTTTTACATTTTGTTCAGTCATTTCAAACATTGTATGACGGACCATACAGTTTTAAGTTATGTGGTTAATTCCTGCTTGCTTCAATTTTAGGCAACAACAAATCCCTACGAAATTTTTAAAGGTATTTTAGATTTTATACCGTCGAACAGATTCAAAAAGCACTGAAACTGCATTAATGCCATTAGTGACATTGCTATTATTTCGAAACTCATAAAACATTAAATGTTTAATATAGAACTTGTCCACACCTCCTACCGGGATGTCAAATTTGTATTCAAAATTTAACAATACGCACATTAAATATCAATATATTTAACTGGAATATAGCTTATGTTATAATTAGTTAGATTAGTGCCAGTACATGACAATGTTTTTTTCAATTTGAAAAGATTACTCCTAATATACAGGGTGTCTATATATAAGTTCGGACATACGCAGGGTGTCCATTCTACAACAAATTTTCAACAAAAAATTACTCTTAGACATTTTCTTTGTGTCGCCTTATTCTCGAGTATTTTCACTTTTAATTTTTGTTCTGTGTTTTTGACTTCACGCTCTTTACACGACCATAACTCCACCAAATTACAGTGTAAACTTTAAACTAAGTATACCATTCGAAAGAGAGTTGAATTTCCCATCTCCATGATGCAAAATCAAAATTTATTACGTAGGTTTAACAAGTGAAAAATTAGGTCAAACTTTACATTGTGACAATGTCAAAAAATTTGACTTTTTCTGTATTCGTCTTTCGGTTTTAAATACATAGTTGTTTGGCAGGCACTCCTCGGGAAAAACTTCCTCGAAGTCTCAGCTTTTGAACGGTATTGTAAAAAAAAATTGTACGTTGGTATTTTATGGAGAAAATGACGTTTGAATGCAGAAAAGCGGACGTTTTTAGGTGAAAATCGACATTTTTCAACAAAAATCGACTTGTCACTTTAAAATTAGCTTGACATCGGGTTTGATGTATTTTTTGGTGACACTCCCGAGTCTCCCCAATTAGGAAAGAATTCAAAAACAATTATTATTCACCTCTCACTCAGGCTCTACACGCGGCTGGGAGAGGTTTGAGGTGTAAAGAAACCAGTTTTTTTTCTTAATTTTTCTTAATTAATCTAATATTACACTTTAATTGCATTATCAATGTAATTACTTTAGTTAATTCTGCGTATTTTGTTTTTTTTTTGCTCCCATTGAAATCTTTAATTATAGTACAGAGTCAGAAATATTCGTAAAAAATAGTATTATACAGGGTGTTTTTTGTAAGTGATTATAGCAGGCTATCTCGAAAGATGTAGTTATTAAAAATCTGTTCCTACAAAAGTTGTTTGGTAGGACAGGCTACATAACGTAGTAATAATCGTTTTCTCATGGGTGGAGTAATAGAGAAGATCTAGAGGCCAATTTCATGTTTTAATTGATTTTAATTGATTTTAATTGATTTAATTGATTGTTATCGATGGTTCAAAATTCGTAAGCTGCGCGTAAAATGCGTATACTGGATGTTCTGGTCTATACGTTTCGCAATCTCACACGTAAAATTTTTTTACCGCAGTGCATTGCGGTCGTTGACGTTATCCAACAATCAAGAAGGGATTGTGTTTCATTGAGTTCCATTTTCTCGTGTGCGTTCTGCGTTTCTTTGTTCCACTTCCGTATCCAAGCGGAAGTGAATCAATGAGACCACAATAGAGACAGAGAGCACAAAGATTTCTTATTCGAAACGCGTCTTCTTGTGTATATGAGCACATACGAATCAAAAGCTTCCAATTGCGTGAATAATCGAAGTCATAGCACATTGGCCAGTCTTTTCCGAAGTAGACGGCATGACCACTAAGAGGGGTGGGGGGTGGGGGGGGGGGGTGTAATCTTAGAATCCAAAGGCGGGATAACAAAAGTTTTGTAACGTAGACAAATGTGAAAATCAGGTAGCATTATGAGCAATTAACCTTATTGAAATATTCAACGTTTTTACTCTCATTTATAGATTCTTTTCAGCAATAAATACTATTATCGAATAATTGTAAAGAAAAACGGATTATAAATCTGATGAATACAATTTTGCAAACATTTGATTTCGCTAAATATCATCTTTAAATATTTGGTATTCAATGAGCATACAATTTAGTATATGAAAATCAATAAATCTGGTTTAATCTTGAATTAGTTGAATTAAACACAACAACAATTTTTCGTCTATCTACATATTTTGGGCTTAGAAATCTTCTCGTTTTTTAGGATCCACTTTTTACAAATTGAAGAATGGTAATTTTGAAGTCTCAAACAGTCTATTCATTATCTAAGTGCTTATTCTTTATGTTACAATTAAATTTAATATGTTAATAAACAAAAAAGATGTGATAATTTTGTTTAAGCAAACCTTGATTGAAAGCAAATAAGATAACATAATCATGAATCATAAAAACGAAACATAAATTATGTACAATTGTACACATACATAATTAACCCTTTCGGTGCGAGCGCTCATTCCGCCGTGACACTCCCGTTGTACGAGATACAGCGCAGCAAAATATGCATGTAATTATATAAGTAACACATATAATGTTATTAGATGGATGGCAGATTAATCAGCTCTGTGACCTTGGCACCCGACTTTTCAAAAATTAATTTTTTTTTATAGAAAATGA
>NC_071976.1:14586365-14600586 GCF_026283585.1 Hylaeus volcanicus
TCATTTTCTATAAAAAAAAATTAATTTTTGAAAAGTCGGGTGCCAAGTTCACATAGCTAGATTATCCGGCGCTCGTATCGAAAAGGTTAATGAAGGAATTCAAATTACTAGCTTTCTACGAAAATTAAAATTACTAGTACAAACGAAGAAAACTTCGATAAATTTCATGAAAATTTAGAACATTTACTTTTTTTTCACACTTCTGTTTGGAAATCACAAGTAACAAACCTGACAAAATTGATCGATCGATTATTGATTGCGTGGACCTTTTTCTTATTTACCTATAAATAAAACATAAAAATAGCTTGACATGTTCCTTAAGTGAGAGTAAGGCAGAAGGTTAGGCTACGTTTATATTTGATTTATGTGTAATATTTTAGGGCGACGCAATCAAGTGGTAGAATCATTGATTGTTGAATGAATTAAATATCATTCGGTTGTAACTCGTAATTTTCAAATAAAGAATTTTACAAATTACTTGTACATTATTTCGTATACTTATCAGAGCAAAACAAGGTTTATAACCAGATTGCATGACTTTTTCTTACTCGTTTCCAGAGTCTCTCGGTAGCAGTGCAGTAGTCACGAAGCCCAAGAGAAGAGCGCCTTTATTGAAGAGAAAAGCTCTCACAACAGGGTT
Source organism: Hylaeus volcanicus (assembly GCF_026283585.1). Lineage (NCBI taxonomy): Eukaryota > Metazoa > Arthropoda > Insecta > Hymenoptera > Colletidae > Hylaeus > Hylaeus volcanicus. Next base: position 14,587,006 of record NC_071976.1, read on the forward strand.
CTTCGATAACAAAGGAAAAGACGACAAGGAAAAGGGTAAGTGAGAAATGGATTGCTGGAAAAGTGATTTTCACGAACAATTATTATTCATTTGAAATTAATAGTAAATATTCTTTGGTATCATGACAAATCAAAACATAAAATTATAATAGGAAAATGAGCATGGTTTAAATTTAGCTTTATTAATGTATTGATTGTTCTTGTGTTTCGATTCTCGTCAGTAATGTATATATTGCACTCCAGTACAATATATAGTATCCCTGGCTTAATAGCATACACATCAATTATTTCCTAAATTTGAACTTGAGATAGCTTGAAAAAATTTCGAAAAGTTCATACTTAAATTTTTAAATTGAATCCTACATTATTTGTTGTATATTTTTGTAGCAGACATTAAAACATTTAGAAAACACTACCTACACACATTTAAACGTTTTGCCTAAAACGTTTGTTTATATTTTTCTTTGTTAGGGAAATAATTGCTGCGTATACTATTGAACTAAGCATACTAAATATATACACTTTATTTTTTTTTTCTATGTTTCTATATCATGAATACACATTAAATAAACTAAATTTACGTGTTACTTGTTTTGTTAATTTTATAATTTCTAGTTATCCTTTAAGAGTAGTTGGCATTAGAGTTGCTCAAATTAAATTCCTCCAGGTACCTGAGAATTATACTTTTATAAAGTATAATACACTAATAGAGAATTTATTTCATTCTTGTAAGTCGATCAATTAAAATTGAAAAAAAAAAGAAAATCCTTCGAAGATTGACTGTTAATGCGATTTTCGAGTTCCTCGTTGAAACTTCAAACAGTCTGCTGTAATAAAAATTCACTCGATAGAATCAATAATTAAATGCGGTAAATTAAGTGCGTAGTTTAATGTGCGGAAAGCGGCACGGTTAACGATCGTGGATTTATGGGCCGATTATTTGTTTGGAGAATAACTAGTTCAGCTATTTTCAGGTGCGATTCTGTTTGCTGAAGTTCGGTTGGAGTGTTCTATCATTTTATACGTTTACGACATCGCTGCGTGTATGTATTTTGATCTAGTCGAACCTGCAAGAAAGACAAATATTATGGTTGGGACAAATCTCGATGTTGTTCTGCTTCTGTTTTCTCATTTTGAATTCCGCGATCGATAATTACGTAAATCGAGAGTAAAAATTTCTATTTGCACACGACCAAAGCGAAATTCCTATTGCGACGGGTTATTATCGTATGCTCGCAAGCAAAAAAATATTTTTTTAAGGAATTTTTATTTCAAATAACAAATATCTGTGGAACGTCACGGGCTTTATGCATAATAATAGACACGTTAAATTAATAAATAAAATATTTGTTGTTTATTATTAATAATTTTTTTTTACGTATTTTATTAATTTATAACACATTTGTCATAAATTTCACATTGATTTCCTATTCGCATGATTCCCGATGTTACGTCATATGTATATCGTGTACACGTGAGCACGTGTATTTAAATTCACACGACAAAACGATTAGTAAACCATTCTTTATGTAATTTATTTATTTTTACATAATTATCACTAAGCAATTGCAATTTTTAAATATTTTTAAAATAAGTTATCATACTTTCCAGAATTTCAAACATCGAAACATATTATTCCGTCACAGTTATCCTTCGAAGAAAAGACATTGTCCTTCAAGGTTGAATGCAATTTTCTCCGTAAATAGGAACAAAACAAGACTGTAAAGAATGACTATGAAGTAATCAATTTCATGCTGCAGGGCACAATAGGTTTCTGTAACAAAAGAAATACCTACTGAATATGTACGGCTAAGAAAGGAACAGTTACTTGGATAAAATAATTTTTGTAACAAAAAATATAACCCACTTCGAAAAATATTAAAACTCCACTAAAAAGTACGAAATAATTTCTAGTTAATTTATATGAATACTTACTAGCTCTAGATATAATTGCTTAAAACTATGTCAAAATGTATTGAAAAGTATGAAATAATTTCTATTTAAATTCCATTATTGCTCACCAGCTCTTGACGAATTTCATTAAATTATTAAATACAGCATATTAAATATAATGCAACGTTTTCGGAGGCGGCGCAGAGTTTAAAATTTTTGATTCTGACTTGAGTTAATTTTTGGTGAAGGTGGCAATATTGAATCCGGTTAATGTATAAATGTATACTGTCGGAAATACTGTCTGAGTAGGTTTGAGGTATTTTTTGGAGTGTGGGAGGCGCCAATATTGCCGCCAAAAGAAATATACAAATATTAAGTTTACTACAGTGGGTGTAGAAAGTATTCGTACAGCGATCAATTTCCAAAAAAACTATCTAAAGAGGTAATGTATTAACTTATTTTTTATAAACAATGACATTCTACATATTCTCGGAAATCTCTAGAATAGTTGGAGTACAAAAAAAAAATAGCTATTTATGTAAGTTGCGAAATTAACAAAAAAGAAACTATTAATCGATAGAAATGTTGAAGCAATAGTATTCGGACAACTGTTTAATTTTTAAAACTCCATTAAAAAAAAAGAAATTTACATTAATTTACAAGTATATAATATTTCCTTCGTGGGATTTCCTTTTGATTTTATCATTATTGCAACTCTTCTAAGCGTTAAATTAACTAAATTATTAGTTATTCGAAGTGGGATCTTCTTCAATTTTTAAATCTCTTTAATTCTTCTTCATTTTTAAAAGTACTTTCTTGGAAATTTGATGTTTTCTAATTCGTACGGAGCAATAAACTAATGTGTTTACGTTACAAACTCTACTGTAAATGGTTTGTTATAAATAGATTGGGGATCTTTATGCATTTATAGAAAATTTGAATGTGTAGGAATCTACAAAATGCAAACAATATGCATGAATATAAAAAAGATTGAAAATAAAGGTCATATAATATTTTCAGAATAAAATAAATTCTTATTTAGGTCCTAAATTTTTATAGGTACATTCGCGAAGATTTCATTTTACATAAATATCCGCAGTATAGTCATAAGAATCGTACAAATACTTATTGCTTCTATACTTTTACCCACTTTTCGCATTCTTCTGTTAATTTCACAAATTATATTAACTAGGAAATGTTGTTTGGACTATATCTATCTTAGAGATTTCCAAGAATATGTAAAATAACATTGATTATAAAAAAAAGAAGTTAAGAAACTACAATTTTATACAAAAGTTTTTTAGAAAATTGATCAGGGTACGAATAAATTCTACACGCACTGTATATATTTTAATTTTGGATGTAGAAATTTGTACCTGCCGGGGATCAAAATATAGATTGTAATGTTGAAATAAACAAGTAAATGTATAAAAATCGACCTGAAACGTAATCAACAGAATAAATCAGTACAATTTTGGAAGCATATAAACTAACGTATCCCATTGTTTGAAATATTTCGAAGTCACTTTACTCATGCTTTACTCAATAGTTTAATCATAAAATAATTATTTTACTGTAAGAAATGAAACATTGAATCACATCATTCGTTTAGAATTTTATTTCAAAGAAGAATTAGTGTCTGGAATTAGAAACTATTTTCTACTATTTTAAAACAATTTTATAATGAAACATTGTAATTGTGACCATAGAGAAATAAATTCTACGCGGTAAGCCACTCGGAATAGACGATCTTTAGTGGTTTGGTTGACGTGCCACTTCGTTACGGTACATGTTGTACAGCCGAGGAACAATTATTCTCGAGCTTCTGGGTCGTCTGGAGAACAAGCCGCCGCGATGGAAAAAACGGTTGGTTGTCCATGTGCAAGTACCAGGCTGCGCCAACAGCATTGGCTAGCCTGTTATGAGACACAATTTTGCTGGTTAAAATTAGCCACGGGGTGCTTGGTGGAGGTGCATATTTCCGCATATACCAGGTTTATTTGCGGTTCGCGCCGGGTACAAGTGCCACGGAGACATCGAACCTCAATCGAGGATCTGGAGTGGCTTTGCCATGGTGTCCCATGGCTCCAAACTCACCCATCTAAGCAATAAACAGGACATACAGTGGGTGTAGAATGTATTCGTACATCGATCAATTTCCCAAAATACTTTTCTGTGAAATTGTAGTTTATTAACTCCTTTTTTTTATAATTAATGATATTCTACATATTCTCGGAAATCTCTAGAATATAGTTCAAACAACAATTACTAGTTTATATAATTTGCGAAATTAACAAGAAAATACGAAAAATTGGTAGAAATATAGAAGCAATAAGTATTCGTATGGTTCTTATGACAGGCAATTTACAGTAGAATTTGTAACATAAGGACATCAGTTTATTGCTTCGTGGGAATTAGAAAACATTAAATTTCCAATAAGAAAGACTTAAAAAATGCTCTAATAAAGGAATGAAAGAAGATCCTACCCCGAATAGCATCGGCAATTTATGATAGTTAATTTAATGTCTAGAAGAGTTGCAATAATTATAAAATCAAAAGGAAATCCCACGAAGTATTAATTATTTATAAATTAATGTAAATTTCGTTTTCTTTTTATATGAAATTTTAAAAATTTAACACATATACGAATACTTATTGCTTCTGTATTTCTATCGATTTATTATTTTTTCTTGTTGATTTCTCACTTATACAAAATACCTAATCTTTTTGTACTGTATCTATTCTAGAGATTTTCAAGAATATGTAGAATATCATTGTTTATAAAATAAAAAGTTAATAAATTACAAATTTCACATAGTTTTTTTGGCAATTGATCGGTGTACGAATACTTTCTACACCTATTGTACATTTTTCAACAACACTGTAATGTTTTTAACATATTAATTTCTTTTTAAATTTGCGGACTATTTTCTTTATTCAGTTTCAAGAAATAACGAACACGGATATTTTATCGATCTTTAAATCGCTTTTGGGGGATCGTTGAAGAAAATCAAATGAAAGAGGAAATAAACACTACAAAAATGAAATTTAAGAAAGGAAAACATGTGCTTTCAAGATAAGCATAACTTTATCTAATTTATAAAAATACCCTTTAATAATCAGTGACATCAAAATAATAATGTAAAGGTTAAATTCACTTGCTCTTGGAAATATTAAGGCTTTTTGTGAGTATTTAAAATATTAATACTCCTTTCTTATAATTTTCTTGAATACCTTACATTTTCAATTAATTTATATTTATCATTGGGTCTTCCTTTTTGTACTCATCTTCGTTTTCCACTTTCAGTTTGTCTGTTTGCTGGATTGTCTTTGTTTACTTCTTCAATTTTTTCAAGTAATATTCAACGCGATGCTTTGAAGAGTATTATTTTTATTTATTTTTATTATTATTTGTATATATGTATTTAACGCCCTTCGTCGAACTAAGTTACTTACAATTACAATTACTTGTTCAGTTATGTTTAATGTTTGAGCGAATTGTTGCCTAACAACCGAAACTTTAAATTACCAGTTCATTAAAAATTATTTTACGCAAATAGAATAACCTCATAGTATAAGCTTACACAATTTTTAATGAAATTCCACGATATTGAGTCATTCAAATCAGTTTATTATACATTTATTGTCCTGAGGAGTATTCTATAATAATATAGAAAATATCTAAGAAGCTTTTACAATTAGACGATTGAAACAAGTCCTTATTTATTAATAAATTTACACATAAAACAACAAATTCCACGAATATCTCGTTAGAGACATTAGAGCATAGAAACATGTAACTATTTAATTGATACAAAATTTTAAACATTTTTGCTTACAATTATGGGAGATAACCATAGACTAACCAAAAATGTAAATGAATAATAAACTAACACGAAGTACGTACTATTGCAAAATTAGATTTTTCATCCTTTAATCTTTGAAACGCCTCATTATTTTACGATATATTTGTTGATTAGGTTATGGTTGGAAGAGAAATACATTTTCTATTTCAGTGTTTTCTTCTACAATTTTTGTTTCATTTATTTCTGCTTCTGTGTTTTCTTCTACAGTTTTTGTTTCTGTGTTACTCTCAACAACGTCTGTTTCTGTATTACCCTCTACAATTTCTTTCTCATGTATTTCTGATTCTGTTTTCTTTTACAATTTCCATTTCTGCATTTTCTTTTACAGTCTGCATTTCTGTGTCCTTTTCTACAATTTTTATTTCTATGTCTTCTTCTACAACTACCATTCCTGTGTTTTCTTCAACAATATTCGATAAAGAGAACGAAAGGATTTTAAAGGGTGGAAAAGGGAAACAAGAAAGAAAGGGAATGGTAGATAGGGAAAGTGTCGCGTTGTAGGTCCCAAGGTTTCCAGGAAAAGGCTCGTTCTCTGGTTCCATTGTCGCCTCCCGAAAGTGGTCGACGTTCCACGATGAGAGAGCTCGTTTGGAGAGGCTTGGATGGCCCAGATTGTGGTCTATAATCGGACCAGTATAGAGACACGGTTTATTGCCTTTCGGTTTTTAGCTGGTCGACTACGTAAACCGGAGCCCCGCGAAACTCTGACATATTCGATCATATGAGAGTGAACGTCACTTAAATGACGTCCTCTTTTAGACCACCGTTCATGGCACGTGAGCCACGTACACGTGTCTTCCTCGGAGTGGAACGCATTTTCCCTGCAACTCGTTTGCATTCCAACGATAAATACGTTCTTCCCATAGCGGTTACGTTTCACGCAATTCGGTACGCTTCATCAATATTTACTTTCTCAAATGTTGTTACTATCCTCGAAGGTGTTGTACATTTTTCGATAAAGTTAAGGTCGAAACGTAAACGCTTTACCTAGTCGAACGGTATGTGATCCTGCAGCATCATTCATTATTTATTCGGAACGATTGTTCCTTCCTCCAGATTACTTTTCTCCCGTAACCATGATAAGTTTTTAGTTGCATTCGTTAGCAGATTGTTGGGTTCATTCTTGTACAGTGAGTGTAGTTAGTATTCGTACACTGGTCAAATAAAAAAAAAAACTACGTTCAATTGTAATTTATTAACATCTTTTTGATAAACAATGACATTTTACATATTCTTGGAAATCTCTACAATAGATGTAGTAAAAAAAAATTTAGTTATTTATATAAGTTGCAAAATTAACAAGAAAAAATAATAAATCGATAGAAATACAGAAGCAATAAGTATTCGAACAAATGTTAAATTTTCAAAACTTCGTATATCATTGATTATAAAAAAGGAAATTAATAAATTACAATTTCACAAAAGTTTTTTAGGAAATTGATCGGCGTACGAATACATTCTACACCCACTGTATGTCTTCAATCGTAATACATTTTTTACTATTAAACGTTTATTTTCTACATATTTAAGTATTTTTTTTTAGCACATGACTCGTAACATTTGATAATTTGTACTTCTAAACAACCACTTTTTTTGCATTGCAATCTTTTTTTAATTTTAGACTAACTATTGTACTTGAGAGGGCTGAACATGCTGAAATGTTAACCATTTTATCGTTATTTAAACTGTCGAAGAATAGAGCCATAGTCTATGTTTAGAAATTTTTCGACTGTAGGTTTTTTCTTATTTAATGGCCTTATTTGTTGCAGATGTTAAAACAAAAAGAGAAAATGTAGAATTATGTCGAAGCGAAGTTCAGCGAATAAGATTAATAACTACCACTCGATACAATTTTTGATTAATTAGTTATTTTCAGCTTCGCATTCGGATTAGATAAATTCTCAGAAATGTAAACGTGTATGGAGAAACTACCCGAAAGGATTTTGTTACAAACGTATATGTTTGGCAAGCGACTAGGTGCAATTAAGCAGTAATAATTTGGGGATCGAAAGGTGGCACAGCACGTCTCCGCGAACATAGCTGGACAGTGCGGGCTTTGGCACCGAAAATAAAGCGGCTGTAGCATTCATGGCCAGCAGGAATATTATCGAACGTCGGCGTCCCCCGAGACGCTAGTTTCTAGCGGCGCTAGGTTCGAAGTTACAATTAATTTTGTCTAAAATGTCCACTTTTTAAAAGAAAAAAGTCGTGTCGTAAAATGTACATTGAGTAGGAATAACAAATTAAAATGGCTCTTTTCGACCATTTATAAAGTGTTGAAGTTCAGTTTCGATTCCCATCAGTGGCCGGTCATGCTTGTTATCTTTTAGTTTCTTGCAATGTTTTTACACGAAGACAAATCTCCGTCTAACAGTAGCGACGTTAACAAATGTTAGGTGACTATTTCCTGGGAATTGCATGAAAGTGAATGCGAATGAATAAGCCGTGTTTACGCGAATGGGCGTGCAGCTGACGGCTCGTAGATCAGATTAGGCCTCTCGCTCGCCAACTGATCGGAAAGATCTGAGGAGCTACGAAATGAAGGCTTGCGTCGAAAGTGGCAGATCTGCCGTACGAATTAACACGCTAATTAATTTTGTTCGTAGTAAAATTTCCTATTCACTAGCGTTGAATAATTAGCAAAGATGAAGTCAAAAGAGGGCAAAATTTTATTCGAACGATAGACAGATATTCATTTGATTGAACAGTTGATTTCTTATTTGGTCATTGTGCAACCATAATACATCATTCTAAAACTCAAACTTCAATTTTCACTTTACGAGTGACGCGTAATAAGTTGTTTATCTTTCATTTATTATTAACACATTTTTATTTGGATGAGAATTTCGTCCATCTTTGATTGAAATACTTCGTGTAAAAACTCACGGTTTACCTTATCATAGAGAGATGAAACTTGTTATAATTTGACAGACATATTACTAATCAGTAAATCGGCGAATTTATTATTATTAAGGTTTTTGACCATCGATGGTTTTTTTCAGGTATTGAACAACGAAAGACAACTGAATTCAAGTGACAAGAATAATATTGTTATAATAATATACAGATAAAAGTGAAACAAAAAACTTGGGAGAACGAAGAAAACGACGTACACATAAAATTAAGATTTGAATAATTTAAAATCTCTCTTGTGAATCAACCAGACGGTTAATATTAAACTATAGTTAGTGTTCGAATGATTAGGCGACAGTAAGTCAATTATTTCATACAATTAAGGGTAAATAAGCTCAACTAATACATTCACTTTGTACTACTTTTGCATTTAAGGGGACCGATTCCTGCGAAACCACTTTTAAGAGAAGTATATTCAAGAAATGTTTATACAAAAATTGTGCGACGAATTGTTTTGAAACTTTCTTTATGTTTTATTGAGTACATAAACAAACAAAAACCTGTCTCAAAATGCCGTTTAGTATGGTATGTAATATTTTATTTTAAATACAGGCATCTTGGGACACCCTGTATATATTTGAAAAATGGAAAAGGAATCGATCTCTAAAAAATATTAGTGTGGTTCGTCTCCTTAAAGAAATATAAATAGAAGAGATGAACGCATCTCTGCACACTATATCGTTCTTATCAGTTTTATTTAAGGAGAAGTCGAGTTTTTCTAACTTTCTAGCTGAATTTACCAAAGTCTCCAGGTCAAGTTTAATTTTCACGGAAAAATCAAACGCGATATCGTATTCTGTATCTTAAAATGCGTGAGATGGAGTCACAAGCAGTCCTGGTTCCCTCGTGAACTTTCAGTTTATTTTCGCCGAAATATATACGCGATCGGCGTATATTTTTATATGTATAATGACGTAAGAAGTAGTCTGCTCGTGGAACATCCCCAGGAATTCTTTCGGTCTGCATTTCAGATTCGTCAGGTGGCCTGGTATTTGGCATACCGCTCTCGCAGTGTTTGGAGAACGACAGGATCGCCCGAATTGCTGCTGGCGAGATCGTCGACGTCGGTTGCCTGTCGAGGAGCAGCAGACACGGCAGCAGGACGAGTTTCACGAGCCTAATCGAACCGACTGTCGCAGCAAAGACCGACGATGTAAGTAGATCGATCCATCCTTATGTCAGACTACTAGTTGAAAGGAATAATCACGCGATGATACCAACAGTAGGTGTATCTTAGATACAAAACCGTGTTAGTTAATAAGGTTGCTTTCATAGGGAAATTGTCGGCTATTAAAAATCCACTTTCATTAAACTTGTTTATAAAACAGAAAAACTGACGCCGAAATGTTCTAAATATTCGTTTCTAACTCCATATATTCCTTCTTTACATTAATAACACTAGTTTACAGCCAAAATGTACATTCTATGCCACAATTTTTCCCTTTTGTATATTGGCCTAGTAAATTCGAATATCGCAAGAAGAAATTTTTCTATGGATAGGTCTTTTTTATATGAATTTTTGAATTTTTGTTCGATTTTTTTCTGACATACGTTCACATTTTAGGCCATCTTGAGTTAGAAACGTCCGTTTGAGTCGCGCAAGACGCCATTTTAAAGGTAATCGAATTTCCAATAATTGCTTTTCACATTATTTTCCAATCGGTTCAATAATTTAAGTGTTACGAGCCAATATATATGAGAAACTTTGATTCTTTCGGCTAAAATCAAACACGAATATTTATCCATCGCTATGCAAAAATAGAAATTGTCAAATTATGTCTCGTGTCTTATTGTTTACGTATAGATCGCACTTTTACGAAGAAAACAAGCTTTTGTTGAAGAAAATCTGTGGATAAATACTGGAATTAGGAACAATTGAGTAAAAGTACAAAAATTCCAATTTTACTCTGTTTTTGTATTTTTTTCCTATTTGTATAGGAAACATTTATTTAATTAATTTCGATTAGAAATAATTTCGGCCTTTGTTTTGTCTTTTGTTATTCGTTGGGTTCGTTTCTCTGATGAGGAACCAAATGTAGTCTCCCAACATTCTTTCATCCCAATATACTTGATAGCGCTGCTCAATAGTTTAGGGCTTCTGGCTCGGCAGAGTATGAATTGTAAGGAAGTTGTTGAAGATTTGCTGATAAATTATGCAAAAATGCGTATGGAATATATATTGTTATTCTATTTGATTTGACAAAATGGAAAAATTTGTACATTTAATTTCAATTTTAATGTCAACAGGCGTAAATATGTCGCTCAAAATTCATTTTTTACATTCTTACTTGGATTTCTTCCCGGAGAATCTTGGCGATGTAAGTGACGAACACGGCGAAAGGTTTCACCAAGATATAAAAATTATTGAGTAGCGCTATCAAGTATATTGGGATGAAAGAATGTTGAGAGATTACATTTGGTTCCTCATCAGAGAAACGAACCCAACGAATAACAAAAGACAAAACAAAGGCCGAAATTATTTCTAATCGAAATTAATTAAATAAATGTTTCCTATACATTTTTGTACTTTTAGTCAATTGTTCCTAATTCCAGTATTTATCCACAGATTTTCTTCAACAAAAGCTTGTTTTCTTCGGAAAAGCGTAATCTATACGTAAACAATAAGACACGGGACATAATTTGACAATTTCTATTTTTGCATAGCGATGGAAAAAATATTCGTGTTTGATTTTAGCCGAAAGAATCAAAGTTTCTCATATATATTGGCTCGTAACACTTAAACTATTGAACTGACTGGAAAATAATGTGAAAAGCAATTGTTGGAAATTCGGTTATCTTTAAAATGGCGTCTTGTGCGACTCAATCGGACGTTTCTAACTCAAGATGACCTAAAACGTGAACGTATGTCAGAAAAAAATCGAACAAAAATTCAAAAATTCATATAAATAAAACCTATTCATAGAAGAATTTTTTTCTTGCGATTTTCGAGTTTAGTAGGCCAAAATGCATAAGAAAAAAATTGTGGCATTGAATACATTTTTTCTTTTTATTTTGTAAACTAGTGTAATACACGTGGCACTGTAACGATCTTGTGCGTTCTGCGCACGTCTACTGTTTTCTTTCTACGCTTCGACTTCGCTTAACTTACAGATTAACCCTCGGCACTCGAGGTCTTTTTTCTGGTATCTGTCAGCAACTCGAGATGCTTTCTTAGCATTCTATTGTCACGAATGGTAAGCTTAGATTATCTTCGAAAATGAGATCCTTAATTTGAGATTTGCGAATCAGGTTACCTTTGCCTCAACGACAATCATTTTATTGACACTTCGAGTTCCAAAGAAATTAATCCTAAAGAAAACCTAGTGGTGACTGAGAGTCACCTCTCGAGTGCAAAGGGTTAACATATACAGGGTATCTCAGAATTCCTGTAAGAACCGGAAATGGGGGGTAGCTGACACGATTCTGAACAACAATTTCTTTTGGAAAAGTATGCGTTATATCTACTGACTACACACTCTAACTTAAGTCTCTGTATTACAATAAATGATCTCGTATTTAAGTCGATGAATTGGTTTCAACAAGTGTTATCCTGCTATGCATAAAGATGTATAAAGTTCCATTAAAAAAAAATTAATTTGTTTTCTAAATCTCCCTCACTACTTTACTTACAAAAAATTACCTGATATAGTGTTCCCTTTGAACAAAATCTGCTTTAAATGAAACTCTTAGTATATATAAGAGCAATATTGCATACGAAAACAATAATATCAAATTCACAAAAAGAATAATTTTCTTTCTGGTTAGTGATCTTAGTATTATTGATAATAGCAGAGAATCAAAAGGTAAAGGCTCTGACGAACGACTAAAGTCAATGTCAATTCGAGACAGAAATGGAACTTACAAAACCTTATAATAGTTACCATAATATGTGTTCAGGATAAAGTAGGTTGATGCGTGATTTTACAAACTCTTCGTTTATGGGTATATAAAAGTTTATTTTGAAATAAATGAAATTTAAGGAAAAAATTGCATAATAATGTATTATTTATGCGGTTTTCAAATCCGTAAGAAAAAAATCTTGCGCTCGCTCAGTTTAATGCAAAAAAAATTTATTTAAATGGGTTGAAAGTGGGCTGAGTAGGCTGCCAGTAAACCCCCCACATATTAATGATAAACAATATTGACAGAAAAACATGCAGGATTTATGCACTAATTATGGAATGACTTTAATGGTTCTTTGTAACGTTCTGGTTCACGCCAATAGCGACTATATCGAACAATTTCGAATAATGCGTTAGATGACGCAACTCTTGGATGTATAGCAGGCAAACGGCAGAGATTCGGGCGAAAACGGTCCACGTGGCGCACTTTTTCGTGAGTCTGGTAACAAAGTGGCAGACGCGGGTTTATTTTGGCAGCTAGACTATCGTCTTTTAGAAGCCGATCTTGCTGGGGAATTACGTGCAATAAAAGTAGATCTCCGCCGACTGGCTATTTACAATTCGAAATTTTATTCGGCTTTCACGACGACGACTTGTGAAGATGAGAAGACGAAGAGAAATCGCCCACACGGAGCAGGCATGGAAATTCAAGTCACCTGCTTTACATTGACGTTAACTAATCTGCGCGCGAAACGCTCTCGACTTGTCCGATAGAGATTCTAGTGTCTCCCGGTTGAAACACATGGTCACGGCTAGAATAGATACATTACACGAATAGCTGCCATCTCTTCTTCTCTCTTTTTTCTTTTTTTTTTAGAGGTGGTATGCCAAGCTTTGGTTGCCTGTTGGGATCCGTGAATACACAGCTGAGAAAAGAAATTTCAAATAAAAATTATCATGTATAATCCATGGTAGATTTCTTACACTTTTGCACAAACGAAAAGCGTTCTAACAAATAACTCTTAAATGTATGAAGAATTTTTTTTTTTTTTTTTTTTTTTTTTTTTT
>NC_071976.1:14600686-14671579 GCF_026283585.1 Hylaeus volcanicus
AATTTTTTTTTTTTTTTTTTTTTTTTTTTTTTTAAGTAGTTCTTTATTAAATGTTCCTAACTGTATTCTCACAATTACTTACATTTGTTTTATCAAGTATATTTATAGAAAGCGTGTGGATTTCGACTCTCTAGCCGATAATCACTAAAGTAGGTTGCTACTGTTAACATTAGTGTAAAAAGAAAAAGATAAAAGCAAAAAGAAAATAATAGAATAAAAAAGATAGAGAATAGAGTAAATAGGAGAAAAAGTAGAGGAAAAAGTAATTGATGTGCAAGTACACTAGTATTTATCTATTAGTTAGTTGTTTGGCGTAAGCAGATCCACTAGGTGTTTCCTTTTCAGTCTTCTAGGCAGGCTTGAATAGCAATTGTTGGCAAGTTGGTTTTTGTGAGCAATTATTCTTTGCTGGTGAGCTTTAGAGTATTTCCCTATTTCTTCCTCCACAGTAGTGATTTTTAGTGATTTCCTTATGTCGTCATTCCTTACATACCATGGTGCATTTATGGTACTTCTTAGGATGATTGACTGCATATTTTCTATTTTTTTCCTGTGGGACTTGGCGGCTATGCCCCAGATTTGTATTCCGTATATCCATATGGGTTTGATAATTGATTTATAAATTTGTAATTTACCAAGTGTATTCAACTTGGAGTTTTTGTTTATAAGTCAGTTCATAGATTTTTTAATAGCCCTTATGTCTTTAATTTTTTCTTGAACATGCACCTTCCAGTTTAACTTTCTGTCTAAGTGCAGACCAAGGTATTTGACTACGTTAGTTTGAGGTATTTCCATGTTATGGATATGGATTTTAGGAGATAGTTTTTTATTAAGAGTGAATGTGATGTGTGAGCATTTTGATGAGTTGATTGTAATTTTGTTGTTTACAGTCCAGGCTTCGATTTGTTTTAGATGGATTTGTAGATTTGATATTGCAGTTTCTATATTTTTGTGTATGGATAAAATAGCAGTGTCGTCAGCGAATGTAAATAATTGTGTATGTAGAGAGGTTGGCATATCTGCCGCGTATAAGGAATATATGTAATATGGGTCCCAGCACACTTACCTGTGGCACGCCGGCATGAATTTCCATTAGGGAGGATATTACACTTTTGAGCCGAACATAGAAATATCTATCTGAGAGATATGAAGCGATAGTTAAAAATAGGTTATAAGGTAGCATTGCTCTTAGTTTAGTTAGAAGCCCCTCATGCTAGACTTTATCGAAAGCTTTTTCCACATCTAGGAAAGCTGCTGTACAATATTTGCCTTCCTCAATAGAACCAATTATGCTATTAGCCATTCTGTGAATTTGTTCGATTGTATTGTGGTTTCTTCTAAACACAAATTGGTAGTCCGGAATCAATTTTTTATCGTCAATTATTTTCATTATTCTATTGTGAATAGCTTTTTCTATCACTTTGGAGATTATCGGAAGGAGTGATATGGGTCTATAGGAGGATGGCATTTTTGAATCCTTACCAGGTTTTTGCAGTGGTATAATTTCTGCGCATTTCCAGATTTGTGGGAAATATCCCAGTCTAACGATGGCGTTGGTCAAGATTTTTATATATCTTAGTGCTTTACCTGGCAGTTCCTTTAGCATTTTGGCTGTGATGAAATCATATCCTGGAGTTTTGTTGTTATTTAGAGCCTTAATTATTGCAATAATTTCTGATTTTTCAACTCTTTTAAAACTAATGTAACTGTTGTCTGTACTAAATCGAGGATCAGATGTATTTGCATTCTTGAATGTTTCCTTGTAATGTTCTGCTAGAGTCTCTGTTTGATCTTCGACAGTTATGGTCCAATTCCCATCCTGCTTTTGTATCAGTGGAATTGGTAAAATTGGTCTTTTGATTCTCTTTGTAACTTTGCATAGAAAATGATTCGATTTTGCTGTATGGTCAAGATTTACTATATATTTTACAAAGTTGTTGTTATTTATTGTGTTAATTTCAGTTTTTATTTTATTGGTAAGTTTGTTCAGTTGTGTTTTGTACTGGGGCCATCTAGTAATTTGCCAAAGTTTTCTTATTTTCTTCCTTCTTCTAATAAGGTCTATTATGTGTAGTGGATACTTCATTGTCTTTGATTTTTCCGGTTTGTAAGTGGTTGAGTGATATGCCGCTGTCTGTAGAACGGTCGTAAATGTATTTACCGCTGCCTCTATGTCTTGTACATTTCTTAGTGGTATATTGCAATTTAGATTATTATTTATATATTCACTGTATGTTGTCCAATTTGTTGTGTTATTAGTTAACGATACTGTTTCGTCGTTTGCAATTACTTGTTTCAGTTCAAATATAGTGGGCGTGTGGTCAGATGATAATTCTAATAATTCCACTGCTTTAATATTGAAGTTGGTGTTAGTTACTGCTATGTCTAGAATGTTCGGTATTTTAGCGGTGTCTGTTGGCCAATAAGTGGGTCTTCCTGTGGAATATGTTTTTAGATGATTTTTAATTACACAGCCATGTAGTTGGTTACCTTTGGGATTATTTGTTCTAGATCCCCAATATTTGTGTTTGGCGTTGAAGTCACCCAGTGTTATAAACTTCCTGTTGAAGCTTTTGAAAAAGTTATTGAATTCCTTCTGGGTTATCGTGTGTTTCGGAGGGCAGTACACGGCTGAGATATTTATGTCGTGATTATTTAGCGTGATACTAATTGTAGTTGATTGTATTTTTTCTGTTTGACATGAGATTATTTGCGTATGCTTAATGTTCTTTCTTACGAGAATGCCTGAGCCTCAACGAGCTTTGCCACTACGGTGTGGTGTACCATAATATATGTAGTTTAGGATTTTTATATACGATTTATCAGATTGGTGTGTTTCTGATAAAGCGATTATGTCGATATTGTGGTACGTAAGAAATAGTTTTAATTCGGGCAGTCTATTCTGTAACCCGTTACAGTTCCACTCCATTATTTTGAATTTTTAACCTCTTGTATCGTTATCAGTTTTGTTAATAGGTTTAACATTGTTGACATTTGCATGGCTAGTTTTTCTACTAGATTTTCTAATTTTTCAATATTACTTGGTACAGGTGACTTTCGTTATTTTTTTACCTAGTGGACAAGAGTTTGTGAGATGTGTTCCCGCACATTTTACGCAATTTGGCTGCTTATTACAATAATTTTTAGTGAGCCCATAGCGTTGGCATCTTGCACACTGTGGTAAGTTTCGGATTGTCCTTGGAGGTTCTATTTTTACTATGGTGTTACAAATTGCAGTTATTCCATAAATCTCCTTGTTATTGTTGGCTTGTTCAAGTTCCACCAGGAACATTGGTAAAGGTATTGATGTTCCGCTTTTTGTTAGATTGATAATGCTGCTTACCTTATGTCCTTTTGTCAGTAAGTCCTCTTTAATATAATCCACGTTTAATCTTGGGTGTAGTCCCTTAATGACTACCTTGAGTTTTCTTTCCGTTTTTGGCTGGAATGTGTAGTAGTCAGCATCTTTAGTTCTAAGTGCCCTAATTATTAATCGGTACGCTGTTGGATTTTGGGCTTGGATTTTAACTTGTTTCTCTTTCAATTGTTTTAGTAGATACTCGTTAGGGGTTACCAGTTGCTGTAAGTTTTCTATCAGAGGATTAATGTTGGGTGCTTTTATAAATATAGGTGGTGGTTTAGGAAGCGGATTGTCTATGTCTTTCGCCAGATGAGGAGACTGCAATATCTCGTACCTGTTTGTTAGCTCGGCGTCTTCCAGCCATTTTGTTGCACTTTGCCTTTTAATTATTTTTATTTTTGTACCTTGACGTTCCTGATCGGTTAGCTGTATTCCTCTTTTCTTCCTTTTGATTTGTTTTGGTAGTTCCCATATTTCGTTGTTAGCTATTTCTGTTTCGGTATCTGTGTATAGTGTATCAGACATATCTGTTTCACCTTGTATCGAAGGTTGATTTTTTGATGTTTTTAGCGGTTGCTCGATGTCAGTCATCTTGCACTTTTATTTGCACAAATTAGAAGAGGTAAACCAGCCGTTAGGCCGGTGGCCGTTGATGGTAGTTATTTGGCTCGATTCAATCACTCTATAACGACGCTAATATTATGGTTTACGTTTCTGCACGACGATGAGAGGTAAACACGACTGATCGCTACGACGGTTCGATCAGAACGGTTGTATGAAGAATGATATATAGAAACTATTTTTAAAGTTAGAAAATACGATACTAAAGTGGGATTATGATTGAATGCTGACTTTACATTTATTTCAAGGTCTTACTTTTATTAATATTGAACATGAACTTCATGAATATAACAGAGTAAGAAGATTAAAGAGTTTTCGAAAAATAGTAAGCAGCAGATATAAATATGTATATTTGCATGAAAAAAGAAAATACAAGCATATATGGTTAAACTGAATGTAAAATAATTAACCAGTTTTTCCTCGTTCTAATGCTAATAATATCCTTACAGTAATCAACAATTTCATTATTTAAATTGATCAGAGTTTCCACTAAACAAATTTATTTTTATTCTCCGTTATGTTCACGTTTAATGTCGTAGTTGCTACGGTTATTTTTAAAATAAGTCCAAATTAAAATTCGAATCCCCAACACAATCTAAATTTGTAACTAAGGGGTTATTTTCGTACGCGCAACAGAAAGGAAGGTTTTCTTCGAGAATTTTTATGTTACATAACAATTTCTTGTGAAATCTTAGTATATTATGTAGTTTACTAATTAAACTGTACACTAAATAATAATTAAAGAAATATTATTTATTTGAAATGATCTCTTTATTATATTAATACAACATGTCAGGCAAAGGTCAGCAAATCAAATCATATAGGAAAAACAAAACAACGATGTTTTTAATAAATAAACTGAAATATACAATTCGATACAATCGATCATACCAAGTATGAAATGATATTTTAATTTTGATATATTTCAATAAATATCAATGTTACTGCACATAATATAAGACATGTTTAATTAATAAAAAAAACTTTTGTTGTTTCTTTCTAATCATTTTTTTCATTGTTTATA
Organism: Hylaeus volcanicus; assembly: GCF_026283585.1. NCBI lineage: Eukaryota > Metazoa > Arthropoda > Insecta > Hymenoptera > Colletidae > Hylaeus > Hylaeus volcanicus. The sequence goes on from NC_071976.1 coordinate 14,605,693, forward strand.
GCTACATGAAGTTTGTCCCTTTTTTCAATGGTAACACGTCACACTGAATGATCGGAAACTAAAAAATCAAAGGATTGTTAAATTATACATAGTTTTGTTACTATCATCCGTACTAAAATCAAACACCTCTGATTAAAAAGGAAAACAAAATGGCGTACGTCTGAATTTTTTAAATACTTCTCTTGAACTGTAATCATTTAAAAATATGGTTACATATTAAGGAATAATTAAAATTTTAGTATAGTTTATAATTATAAAACTATATTCTAATAATCCTTTTAATTTTTCTTTTTCGGATAATTCAATGTCAGGTTATTGTGTCAACCATGAAAACAATACTCAAACTTATTGACGAAACAAATTATTAAAAATAGACAACACAAGTTTTATTTATTAGTTCAACGTGTCCTGTTATTAAGCATGAAAGCATTGGCATTCCACAATTATTTGTTATCTGAAATAAAAATTCGTTAAAAAAATCTTTTTTCAACATAACATTATGTAGTCTGATGCTATGTACATATGGAAAATTTGGTTTTCTCCGAGAGTACGTTAATAGCCCTTAAGACTCGAATTATTTATTTTATTTTTCACACATATCTCTTCATGTAGTCTAAAGATCATGCAAACTTTTATATTTTTCACTAATTATCACTTTGCATTAATTTTTTATGGAATAAAATGTTCATTCTATTAGGTTGTTCCAAAAGTTTCTTTCGCTTTATTAATAAGTAATAGATACACAATATTTTATGTCTAATGTTACATTATTGAATTGTGTACGATTCAATTTGCTCCATTACTGTTACAACATGAATATCTATGAAATTAGATTGTCTATTTATATTTTGGGGCAATCTAATAAAATCCAAATAACTACGGTGGAACATTAGAGTACCTTAAAAGAAGTGTGAGTGTCTTTAAACGTGTTTAGGGAACATTTAGCTAGGAACTCGAAAGACGTGTCGCGTGACGAATTAGCTTCGGGATCATGAGTGCGATCATAAGCGACGTCATCGGTTGCGTCATAGTGTTTGCAGATTGCGATGAGGGGATTTATCGATGGCCACTTGGCGAGCGAAGGGGCAAGGCGTTCGAGCAGTAGCGAGCCGCAAGTGGTTATTTTTTGACAGATACGTCACTGACGGTACATCGACGAATAGCCGTTTATTCTATGCTCCGTGGCGTGGCTGAGAACTTGCCTATTGCCAAATCCACTCACCGGATTCAACTAACGTTTCTTGCAATTAAATGCCAATGGGTACATGTGACGTCACTCAGCAGTCATTCATTGAATATTTATCGGTGAGAGCGTGCGTGGGATGATTCGATAAATACAACCGAGGACTACAGACACAAGCCCAGTTGAATTTCACCAACAGTATCAATAATTTACATCACAGATTTTCGATTGTTCGAACCTCGTTGATTATAAATCTAGGCTAGTATTAGGTTGTCCCGAAAGTTTCTTTCGCAAGTTGCACTCAATTATTTTATGTGGTCGTGTTTATATAAATAGACAATCTAATTTCATAGATATTCATGTTGTAACAGTAATGGAGCAAAACGAATCGTGCACAATTCAATAATGTAACATAAAATATAAAATATTGTGTATTTATTACTTATTAATAAAGCGAAAGAAACTTTTGGGACAACCCAATACATGCTGATTCTATCAGTAGAATATGTAACCTCGTGAATTTATATTGCAATAATATGGATTTATTTAACGGATCTATTACCTCGTTTTAATCTAATTCTGCGTAATATTATGTTGAGAGGCTCAACCAATAGGCAAATACTAGGATTATTGTGTAAATGCATAGTTAATGGCAATGAGTTATTCCTTTTTGTTGCGACAAATAAATATGTATAAATATTAGTATCCTCGTAGTATTATCAGAGTAATTCCAAATTCTACTTAGCATTCGTCTATTTTTTTGACTTTTTTTTTGACAGCAGTTTCGTTCGCAACCGGAAGTAAATGTTTTGATTTGAGAAGCACCGGCGCCACCTGGTCGGAGAACACGAATCTTTTTTTTTCTTTCGTGTTCTCCACACGAGTACTCGGACGTTCGGACGTTATTTTAAGAAAGTTGAAGATTCGACCTGTGGCTCTTGATTTACACGATCTGATCTAATTTCTGAGCGTTTACATTTCTGCGTACAGATTTTTCAATTTACGACGCGCGCAGAATGATTTATTTCTCCGCGAAAACTTATTTAAACAAATCCACTTTTGATCGAAGGCAGTGTCGTTTTAACGCTTACTAACGTTTTTTTTCTATCCTAGTTTATCCCTTGCAATAAACCTTATTTATGGAACTATGATTTACTGTTCGTCTTTAACATTGAATTTTTAAATAATTCGTAGGAAATGAATTCTCAATCGATATAATTAAGAAAACTGGTTTTCTTTTCTCATTGGCGATAGAATCTACATAATTAAAATCTCCATACAAACTTCATTTTTGTCTATAGGGAAAAAATGTTTTTCGTCATGATCTTTCATCTACTCTTCAGCCTCTTTTTTAATTTTTAAAACTTTCCATTTTCTATTTCTTCATTTATGATTTACATAATTTTTATCTTACTCATAAATGAATATATTATATTATAGTATGTGGTAGTCATTCGGTCAAACCATTTGTCCATGAGACATAAATCGTTATACCGTATTATAACGCGAAATTAGAATGAATTTATTATAATTTTGCATCAAATTTACATTATGCAAGTTAATTTTTAGTCACATATCCATGACTAGTTTTGTATTGTATATCCTCTTTTTTCGAGCGAAAATGTTAATTGTAATAGAAATACAAATATAACATAATTTGGAAATTATAAGATTATATACTTCTTATCATCGAAGAGGAATAATGTAAAGAATGGTATTTTTATAATTGACACACAATAACAATTTCTTCCAAATGAATGAATTTAAATCAGTTTTATATAGAAAACATGAAATGTTTTATTGTTAATGTAAATAATTGGAATTACCTTTACGAGTTCATAAGTTAATCCATTATACATTCTCTACAAGTAGAATTATTTCAATGTGGAAATAAATTTCATCGGATTCGACCCACCAAATAAACTGACTCAATATCAATTCAAAGGTATACAATTTAAAATGATTGATCAGTTATTAATAATTTATTTATTGCGAATGATTATGGATTTTATTATATCATAGATCAAAAAATTCTAATTTAGTATTATTGTTATTTAATTTCTATCTTCTGTTGTTTGAATTATATTGCGTAATTGTTTTACTCGTGGAAGGTTTCTTTTTTATAAATATTTGCCGATAAGTCGTCAGCTAATATATTTTACAGATTATTTTATTTTCCAATCACGAAAAATTTAAAAGCTAACGAAGATAAACTTCTCGATATAAATAAGTAATATTGTATCGGTAACAGAATTTCGATAATATTAAAATACTTAAAATTCACTCGTGTTCTCTGTAACGTCGCAATGTAACCTAAAATTACTCGAATATTTTCCTATAATATCTGCGGAATGTTAATTGATGCCAACAGACAATATGATTTTCTTAGTCGAGAAACCTAGTCATCTCCTCTTATTTTTTTATACAAATATGCATAATATTGCATCTACGTAGGATATTTATGACAATTTCGCCCCTGCACCTGATAGAGATTCAATTTTCAAGTATGCAACAGCATTAGAAACACTATTTATTACGGGAAATTTTAAATGTAATACGCATACCATGTATACTCACGATTAATTTTTTCGATTACATTTAACGTGGAAATTTACAAACTGCGGCAGGAAATTTAAGCCTCTTGGAATGTAAATTTTCATCAGTTTTCCACTGGAAATACATAGATCGACTGTTCATAAAAGAGAAGCGTGATTCACACTCCGTGTAAATAGCATTGATTTGATGCGGCTTCGTCTACGACAATGCCACCCTCGACTTCCTGTAACCAATCAGTGGTAAAACTGGATGTACCATTTGGTATACACGAGTAGGAAGGTAGATTCAATATTTGATTCGTTAAGAGAAATCATTCAGCAAAATTAGACGCTCCATTTTACGTTTGTTATTCTAGTACTATATGACGTATGTATGTAAAACAATTTCTCAAATTTAGACACGTAATATATTACTTATATACCGTTTTAATTTTAAGGTTAACATAGACAATTCTGGTATAAATATTGTCGTAGTTCTTAGATCAAAAAAGTAAAAAAATTACGCCAAGTACATGAAAAAGTGGAGGACTTAAAGAGTAATCATTGAAAAATAGAAGATCCCCATAAAAAACTACAAGAAAATAGAAAAAGATGTGAAATCGAAATAAGCTGCCAGATGATTTTCCTAGATTTCCGCGGCCAGGAAGTCAAATGTTTGGCGTGGCCAGGCAAGGCATTCTTAGATCATCAATCCCCATACTTTCTCTCTCACAGACTTTCAGGTAATTTGTCAATTTAAAACTCTGACAATATTATGAGTACACTTTCATTGTATTGGGTTTTAAAATATTTCTAACGAAATCATTCATCGACGCCAATACCTTTACTCTCGCAAGCTTTCAGATAATTTGTCAATTTAAAACTTTGACAATATGAGTACACTTTTATTATTTTGCGTTTTAAAATAATTCTTATTCGTCGACACCTTGACCTTGCCTGGCCACGCCAAGCATTTGACTTCCTGGCCGCGGAAATCTAGGCAAATCATCTGGCAGCTTATTTCGATTTCACATCTTTTTCTATTTTCTTGTAGTTTTTTATGGGGATCTTCTATTTTTCAATGATAACTCCTTGAGTCCTCCACTTTTTCATGTACTTGGCGTAATTTTTTTACTTTTTTGAAGTTTTTTTATCGGATCTCACTTCTTTTTACAAATTATTTATTATATAGAATCTATTTTAAATTTATAAAAATAAAATTGATATCTCTGTAAACTCTACATAAGAAGTCTAAATTATTATTTGTTTCTTTAATTGAATAGAGTAAAATAAAGGGAGAGGGGATAACAAAAGCGAATATATATATATATATATTTCATATAATTTATTAATTATAAACACTTATTCGTTCAATTTATAAATAATTATATATACCTGCAATTTTTTTTCTTACTGCAAGAAATTTTAATGTTAATGATGAAATGAGAAAATGACTACATTTCTAAAAGCTCTACATAAAAAGTCTAAATTAAAAACACTTTAGTGGTACGGATCTATTCTGTATGAATGAAGGAACCCTTACCTTGTAATGAAAATGGATAAACATTTTACAACAGTTGCTGCAATTTGTTAACGAATAACCTCAAAACCTGTGGTTCCCTTCATTTCCACAAGCTCTACATAAAAAGCTTAAATTCAAAACACTTTGGTGGTATGGATCTATATTAAAAACAGTTTTCTGTATGAATAAAGGTATCTGGCAATTCAGATTTTGACAACTTACCTTATAGTCAAGATCGATCAACACTTTACAACACTGGCTGCAATTTGTTATTAAACCCTACATAAAAAGTCTAAATTGAAAACATTTTGCTAATATAAATATAATTAATAATGCAATAGTGTAAAAACTTTTGACACTTGACAGGTTATGAATGATGACATCTGTTTCGACTCTCGACGCTCGATGGCCGGCGAGCCATGCCGAACCAAATGATTTCGAGAGTCGACGAACGACACTCGGCTTTTGCTTAGCTCCTATTGGCTAAGGGTTGACGACGGGAAAATCATTCGAAAAATACCGTTTCTAACAGATTCATGACACGATATTACGATATCTCAGTTGTACGTGGACCGATTTTATTGATTTTGGTTTTATTCGAAAGCTTATATGCGGTTTACATTAGAAAAATGCCTTTAAATTTAGAAAATATTGCAGGCGTGTTGCGATATTCGTAAAAGAAATGTCAGGTTAAGTTGGAATGGGCTTCTCCTGTAAAAGATACGTGGTAGCTCCAACGCCATATATACGCGGTGACGGATAATTTTTCATGTACTTGGCGCCGAGACGCTACCGCATCTCTAGATATGAAAAATGTTTCTTCTTGTATACTGGTTGTTTCGAAATATGTAGGACTTTTTTTGAAGATCAAGTCTACACAAAAACAGAAAACAAAAAGTCCTTACCAGTTCGCGATTTGGAGCTTCGTGATCGAGTTATAAGCAGATAAAATTTAAAAGCGTGATTTCCGCTGCACGCTGTTCGAGTTTCAACCAGCTGTTCGTACGGTCGCACATATACGCAATCGTACAGAAGAAATACGCACCGATGCACACTCCCTACTTGAGAATGACCTAGGAGTCTACAATAAAGTTTAGGGTAGGTAGTATTTATTGTTGGTTTATTTAATAATAAACGTAACAAAAATAAATCTAGAATTGAGGGACACTGCGTTTCTCAAAAGTGAAAGTTTCTTTTCCGCTGCCTTCGTAGATGGGCCTCTGACAGTATTTGTGTTCAAGAGAGCAGTGTGAAAAACATGTGGCAGACCGAAGCCGTATTTTTCTTCTACGACGTAGGCGTCGATTTTTCTATGCGCTTTGGAAAAAGCTCTCACTCTCAGTTCGAATCTTGTAGCGAAAAGACGTCTTTCCGTGTCCTAACAATAAAGGATTTGATATAACGTATTTAAAAACTGTGAATTTCTTCTTTTACGAATCCCATGATCCAACATTTATGAAGTCACCGGAGTCGGCACTCTACCATCGCATAGTGGCGGAGGCACGGGGGCAGGGGGCGCCGGTAGCGTTTGAAAGAAACCTCGGTACCCCTCCCCAAAGTGAAGGTCAAAATAATGCACGTAGTTGGATTCGTTTTTTTATAAGCTATAAATTTGTTGTAGTAAAAATATGCAATCCCATTTAAAAAAAATAATGGCCCCTTCGAACAGAACATCTTTCCACATGATATTTCTTCTATCCTACAAAATGAGCGATATATGGTGGTGCTCAATTTAGGTGAAATACTCGATGTTGATATTGAGGTGAATTAGAATAGAGAATTTCAACTCTGAAGTTGATGAAATACTTCAAATACGATAGAGTGGATACTATCGTGCACAATCGTACATTGTAACATTTGACGTTCGAAAGAAATGTAGATGGATCAAGAGTACGCAATTTCAAAATAATTCGAAACTTACGTGGCAGTGATCACTGTAAACACTTCCCACGCGCTCTTCGCTATTCGATGTTTAAAATCGATGCATCTTGGAGAGTCATCGAAACCCTCGAAAGTCCAACGAAACCGAGAAAGATTGCCTCGCGCTTAAAAATATCGACTAGAAGTTCGATCGATGCTCGATCCTGGTTCTCCACTTGGCCACCGTTTCTCGTGGAATGTTACATCGATAGACACGTGCAGTTTACTGATAAAGCTCGTGGTGAACGTTTAGAGGGCAGCGTCTCGATGAAAGGCCAGATTTAAATAGCCCATGTACGATTGATCAATTTCAAGCGATTTCGAGGATAACGACACGTCATGAATCTCTCTCTCTCTCTCTCTCTCTCTCTCTCTCTCTCTCTCTCTCTCAGGCGTGCGCGCGGGCTCGTCGACGTCACGTGTATCTCAATGCGACTGTGACGTCACAGATCGAAGACGCAAATAGAACAACGACGAGGGAGAGCCAATTTTAACCAAAGGATTAATTAGGATCCCGCAATTTTGCAAGATTGTCTGTCAAACCAGACGAATGAAAGCTGCGACTGTTCTTTAGAGACGTCAAACGCTCGTCACTCCCGTTGATCGTCATCTGAATGACGGAAATAATTCGATGACACTCGTTAATCCTGTGAGTCAGTGGTTCTTGGTGCTTTAAACTAATAAAGTAGTTTAAAAGAAGATTCCTGGTCTTTTAGAGACTGTGATATGATTTAGAAAGAAAAATACCTGATACTGATATTAATACCTAATAATTGTAACAAGAATCCAATTATGTACTGCTTCTAAAGTAAAGTAATTAGGTAAGAACAATACATTTGATCTGAAATTAGCATCGGTTCGTACTATATATAAATATAGGAATTTTAAATGTTCTATTTCTGTCCCCTTTTTAAAATATATATCAAAGAATAGATATAGTAAAAAGCAAGGTAAACATAGGAAACAGTGGTCGATGATAAATATATATTAATTAAAAGTTACAAATAAAGTTATAAAACAAAGTTATAAGAAAAAGGACTTAATGTTGAATGTTGAGTAACTAACAACTGTAAGATGTCATTTTATTTTTTCATTATTACAAAAGATAGAGGAAATGTTGACGTTTATATTTTGCAAAAAAATATTTTTTCAGGGTGGCTCGTGCGAGTCTCTGTCGTCGAAAGGAGCTCTGACTGGAAGCGATTCTGGAGTCCTGGAACTCAGCGACAGCGGTGGAGGGGGCCCTCCAGGAGAATGGGACGCTGTACCAGCAGTGGTCAGACAATGCATCAGGCATTTGGAAAACACGGGACTTCGAACGCTAGGCGTATTTCGGGTGTCGCCATCGAAGAAGAGAGTGAGACAGGTATTTTGTTTGAGCCTTTCAGTATTCCTCAACGCTTAATATCATTTAAATATCGCTATATATAATTAGACTGCGGAAGTTTATGCAAATGCATATTTTTATAGGAAATAGTTAAAAGAATCGGACTTAGACAGAAATTTGTTTTGAAATTAGAGTGCTATAAAAATACATTTTTTATTTTGCATATTTTGCAGATTCATGTTTAAAAATATATGCAATAATATATTGCATATGTTATTTATCGTGGTTATGTAAAATATCGATCTCGACAAATTAGTTTCGTCTATCACCATACTTTCGTATCATAATTGTGTAGTGTTTACATAAATACAGGCTATATGAAACCATATTTCTGTAACCTTGTGTTGCTAATCGACCGTTAGGTGTGACAGTTTGTATTTCGAATTTGAATACTTCAGTTCAATTATCGCAGTTAATGTGATCTCTGTGAAGAAGTGAACATATTTAAGTGTCACACTCTTAATTTTCTAAAAATGCCAAAAGTTAGAAAAAGTAGAAAAGCATTAATGCTAAGTTGCATCAAAAACGATTCCAATTTTGTTATTAATGACAACGACAATAATGATAACAATGACAGAAGCATTTATTGCAAAATTTCCAATAAAAATGTGAAGTGTGAAACAAAATCGCATTTAAACCAATACATAAATACCGGGACACATAAGAGGAAAATCGAATAAACTGGGAATTCATGTGAAACAGAGGAACATATGAATAGTATAATACATCTAAAAAGTATTCCTGGTGATTGCGGTGAAAAGATTAGCAAAAAATGTAAAAGAACTTTAGAAAAGAATGTAGGATTTTCTACATTATCGAAAATTTCTAATATTTTAAATAACGACGGCGTTCAAGGACCAATAAGTGCGCCGGAACAATGTTGTTCTAAATTTAAATACGCACTGATTACTTCGTGTGGCGTAGAGCGATCGTTCTCCGCGTATAAATTAATTGTAATAGACAAACGCCACCAACTAACACCATTAAATTTGGAAAAAATGCTTGTAATTTATTGTCACGCTATGGCGAATTATAATATACCAGAATAATTGTGAAAAGTATTTCATATATGTGTAGATAGTGAATATTCTGTAACATACTAACATGTTACTTATTGTACTACATTTTATTCAAATTTTTCGTGCATATTTTGTATATGCATGTTACATATTTATCGTGCATAAACTTCCGCAGTCTAGTAATAATAAATAATATTTGCGTCTTGAAAGCGGGTTACATTAAAATAAATAAAATTCAATTTAAAAATACATCATTTAGAGTACTATGAATTTCAACCTTCAGTTTTACGTTCCATTCGATACACAAAAGAAGAATATTCATTATTCCTAATTTTATTAATTCGTGTATATCGAAAGAGACTGAATCCAAATCCTGACAATATTTTTGTATGTTAAAGAAGACATCAGTTAGTCCCTGATTATATTTTTGTATGTCTTGTAGAAGACCTAAATAAGAGGGTTTCATGTTTATTGTCCTAAGTAATAATGCACTGATTATCTGCGTCTTTAATTTAGTTTTTCATACTACAAGCATGAATGATAATTTCATTTTTAATGCAATGCAGACGATAAATATTTTAGTTTCAATCAACACTTTTACAGTTAAGGGAAGACTTCGATTGCGGCCGTGAGACAAAAATTGGCCCCGATCAATGTCCTCATGACGTTGCAGCCCTGTTGAAAGAGTTTTTTCGGGATCTGCCAGATCCTCTACTTTGCAGGGATCTGTACCAAGCCTTCGTTCATACACAAAGTAAGATCAAACAAAATGAAAATCGTAATCTGGCAGTATAAGCTGTTTAAGTTAAGAAGATTTCGTTCGTGAGCTTGATTAACGTTTGTAGTTTAAATCGTTCCCATCAAGGATTCACAGTTAATGCTAGAAAGGAATTACCAACTGTCTGTTAAACGAAGCTGATTAGTAGATAGCACTTTCTACTAAAAATATTACTTTACTAATTTTAACGCTGAATTTGCCGTGTGAAACAAGAAAAATTAAATAATGTAACGTTGATGTACAACTGACTTTTATCGCAATTTTTTTCTTTATAATCAAATTATTTAGGGAGTTATCCGTAATTAACTGCATCATACTTTGTATGACTTAAAAGTAACCCATTAATAAATGTAGTTTCATTTTCATTTTAGCGAAGTTATATTATTGTATTATATGTTTCACAGCTTAGAGAAATAAATAAACACGCATTACGTAGTTACTTTAATTTTCACTTCTCTTCGGTACAGTAAAATTAATATAAATGTTACGAAATTAGTAAATATAGTAGCTTCATTTTATAAAATAACATCTACAATTTTAAAGTAATAATTTTTTCTGTTTTTATTTCGTTATTATGTCAGTTATTTTCAATCATTCTTACAAATTTTCTCATACAACTAATTTAGAGTGATTATGAATTCGACCCTAAATAATCGACGACTCAACGCTTACACACACGCTGCCACAGACGCGTAACTATACGCAATATTCATTGTTGAGCGACGGTTATATGTATAGAAAAAAGTTGTTCAAAATGTTGATTTCTACAACATATTTAAAAATCATCGAAATCGGTGAGGATGTATCTGTTCTCTATAATTAACCCCACCACGACCGGTCAAGTGATTGTTTCCAAACTTTTCTATACAGTTCTTATGTATTAGGTTGTTCCGAAAGTTTCTTTCGAGAGTTGCACTCAATTATTTTATGTGGTCGTGTTTATATAAGTAGACAATCTAATTTCATAGATATTCATGTTGTAACAATAATGGAGCAAAATGAATCGTGCACAATTCAGTAATGTAACATAAAACATAAAATATTGTGCATGTATTACTTATTAATAAAGCAAAAGAAACTTTTGGGACAACCTAATACAATATATGTTCAGGATAAAACGGGATGTCGAAGTAAATGTACACACTTGATTTACGTCAAGAAACTGAACTTTATTATTCGAGAGTTCAAATCGAAATATCCGAAGACTTGCAACATGGGAATCTCATCCGAATGAGAATTCCCTTATCGGACGACTGTTCCGCTCAGAATTAAATTCGTGTCGCCAGTGACGACCGACGACACCTCGCAATGCCCCTTGCCCGTCTTCGTTGCCACCCCTTGGCGCCTAAGGGGCGTCCGACTGGGGCCCGATCTTAGGAACAAGGCCCAATCAGGCCGCTTTTTGTCCCACGCTCACCCCCGTCACGGTGTCTTTCCCACGGCCTCGGAACTAGGGGTAGGTGGTCGCCTGGTGACTCACGGAAGGCCCAACGCGCTCGTGGGTTTACCGAATTTATGGCATGGCCGGCCGCCGAGCCTCGGAACCATGCGGAATTCTAAAGACCTCGAAACGGTCACATCTGGCTTGATATTGACGGCAATCAGCTACAACCGAAAGCGACATATTTCGCGAGTATGTCATAAACTATTGTTGGCCCTCCGTTCAGTTCTCCGCGTTGCTCGAGGAAGAATATTAACGACTTAACGGCACACGATTACAAAGGAGCCTAAATTCTGCCGACACTCGAGTTCTATCCGGAACAATATATACATCATATACAATTCATTTATATATTATTGAATTCAGTGCTAGGTAAAATATTTTTGCATTTAATTGAAAAAAATGTTTTCAAGACCAGTCATTGATTGATCGCGATAGAAATAGGTACAAGTCAAATGTCGGTAGGTTTAGTGTTAATACCAAGTGTAACATATTTGATTGATCACGCTGTGAATGAGAAAATTCGATACTGTAGTTGAATAGCTTTTCTCTCTCGACTTTGACGGACGAGCCAGTTTGCACTTAAAGAGCCCCGTTTCTCTCAGAGATCCGGAACAGGCGACTTCAGCAAGAAGCTCTTCAGCATCTCATTCAGCTGCTGCCCACGCCGAACCGCGAGACTCTCTGGGCACTTTTGAACTTTCTCAGTGTGGTGGCGGCAAACAGCGACGATCAGAAGACCGAAGCTGGTGACTGGGTGCCCGGGAATAAAATGGACTCGACTAACTTGGCGACAGTAAGTACCTTCTCGATTGAGTGTCGCGAAATTAATCGGAACTTTCAACTTTGTCCCCTTGTCTGCTGTGAGATTTTAATTAAGAGTCTCCCTAAGCAGTTCGTACAAGAATAAAATGTTTTAAAGCTTCTAGACGTCATTCGATCCACCTTATTTGTTGCAGTTGTTCGCTGAAGTTTCTTATGTAGGCTTCCAATGGAAGTATAGAATCCTATGAAGTTGAATTTTTATTGGCATCTTTATTTGTGCAACAAATAATAGAATTAAATGCATATTAAATCGTTTGGTTGTAGACTTTGTAGGTTAGAGTATTATCATTATTGTAGCATTCTAGCTCATAAAAATAGTAGTAAATACTTAAATATAATTACGGAAGAACTTTTACGGAATATTTCTGGGTAATACATGCACACAGTCAGAGCTGGGTAAAATACGTATTTTAAATAGTAAATAGTAAATAAATATTTTATTTCGGAACATGCAAGTATTTTTTGAAATGAAATATTTTATTTGTCATAAGAAATTTTTAAGATAATATTTCAAATAATAATTATTTGAAAAACACTGAAAATATTTGTACCATAGTTCAGAATATTTTATTTTACTAAATTATAGTGTAAAAGAAAAATATATATCGAATTGAGTAACTCCTCCTTTTTCGAAGTTGGATAAAAAGTATATTAATTTTGGTAATCTAAAACGAACGAAGTACTTTCCCTCTGCATTATAAACATACATTCAATGTAGTTCTTCAATGAATACTTCTATTAAGAATCTTCAATAAGAATCTTCATAAAATGAATGATGAAAAGAGATATTCTTCAATCGCAAGAAATTATAATATTTGCAAGAAATAGTTTCTCCATCTGTGTATCATACATACGCAGTTTATTTTCAAATTAAGAACTATGGAAAGTATTCTATTTTATACTTTATGTTATTAAAATGAAACATATTTTATTTGATATGTTAGATCATCAAAATAAAATATTTAATTTACTGAAATTTTATATTCCATTTGAAATACTATTTTTTTTGAATTATGAAGAATCTATTATTTGAAATAGTATTTAAAATATTTATTCTACAAATATTACCCACCTCTGCACACAGTACAATTCTTATAACGGTACTTCTTGGTAAAACTGATCACAGTTATTGAACAGTTTATTTAATGAAATATTCCTTATCATTCTGCCCAGGTATTCGCACCAAACATCCTCCATTGCGTGAAACCTGGACAAAGGTCTGAGGTGTCCGTTGAGAGGGCGGAAGAGAGAATAGACGTAATAAACGTGGTGAGAGCACTTCTGGAACACACAGCAACGTTGTTCATGGTTCCAGCCGCCCTTTTGGATGAAGTGTACTTGCACATGATGGACACGCATCCAGCCGAATTGGATCTCGCTCTCTCTCGTCGTGCCGACGAGTGAGTCTTTTATTAGTATCCTCTTTCAATATAAACTTGAGCTTTGTCTTTTAAGTCTTTTAAGCTTTGAAAATATAGTGTTATTTTCCAACAGCTTTCTCTCTTAATTCGTCAGACATTTAATTTTAAAGTATACAGGGTGTCGCGCTTAAACTAGCCCATCTGAATATCTCTTATTTTACATGGAATATGAATGGTACGGCCGGGCCCATACGCTGAACTAGCATAACGTAATAATAAGTTGAAACATAAACTTGGTCAACAAATAATTGTCAAATGACAACGGGTTAAGGTAATTTAATTTCTGAGAAATTCAAGAAAGTGATTACACGCATGACGAAATATTTATAATAGTACGCGAAGGAAGCAATTCCACTGTTCTTTTTCCTAGTCTCCCTATTCCTTACTTTATTCTTACTAAGAAAGTTCGGTTAGCTTCTGAGCAGTTTGACTTGATTGTGAGCATATTTCTTTCTCCAAAAATCTTCGAATTCTCTTCCTTCTGTTTTCTTTAAATGAGCGCGATTTTTTAATCCAATTCAAACTGTTCCTCTCCCACGAATCACTTAGAATAGCAATGAAATCTGTTGACAGCGAGTTTTGTGTGTTTTTCTTATAGGCAGTGCGGAGACGAGGCGGACCCGTGTAGCGAAGCTGAAACCTTTTCGATTGAGGAGACCCTGACTACATCGACTACGACCACAACAGGGACGACGACGTCAACGAGAAAGGTAGGAAATTCATAAATATTCAGAATATAAAAAGAGTATAATATAGAATACACTGGATTAAGTAGAAAGTTCATCCCGCTTTCGTTGGTCAAATAAAAAATATAATTAATTTTTTTCAATGTAATTTTATTCATTCAAGTATTATCCATTGTTTTTTTATGGCGCTTGATGTTAGATTGATGTTCGAATTCCGCGCCTTCTTCTACTTCCTGTATCTGTTGCGATGTGAACGCTACATGCACCGTTGTGCCGTTTAGTATGTACCGTATATATACTTTTGTATATCCTATTATCCTTTAAATATATATTTGTTATTAATCTAATGCAAACTGTTTAATGTTCGTTTACCACGATTCCCTGGTAAAACCCTCAACACTTGACCAACTTAACTTCATTATTCCTTGTAGAACTTGTCAAATTTTTAGATAAAAAAATGTTTCAAGTGAATTTTGTAATCTTCTTAGATTGTAAAATTTTTGGAACTTGGAAGGGTTTGCAACATGGAAGGATCCTGTCAAATATCGCAATTCGTAGATGACATTGTTGTCTACTGTAGCTCTTCTACCGTTAACGATAGCAAAAAATTGGTCCAGCAAACTATCACCTCGAAAAACAGTGTTTATTCACTTCAATAATAGACGCATTCTGCCTGGTAAAACCGAAATTGTAATAGAAAACTGTGTTATTAAAACTGCAAAACAGTCAAATTTCTAGGAATCAATTTTAACTTTGACATGAACTTTAAACTTCACATAAATAATGCGAAGAAAAAATGTTTTAGGCTTCTAAATATCATGAAATTTCTTTCTGGCGTTTCTTGGGGTGCTTCACCCAAGACCTTGATGTTAATATACAAGATGCCCCAGAAATCCTGCAAGAACCGGAAATTTACTTTACACATTGCAGTTTGCACTTTACACTTTGCACTTTGCACCTTTTATATTTAAAGATCTTATTACAAGTTCCCAGCCATTAGCTCGATATTACTTCCTTCATGCCTTATAACAGTAGATGCCTTAAAACTAACCAAACCAAACTCCAATACCAAGCTACGTGCCTTAAAATTAACCAAACCAAACTAAGGCACCCACAAGCAATACCAAGCTACGATAAGTAAGGGAAACTACACTACGCAAAAATTGGAAGGACGCGAGACGCGGACGCGCGATCGCGAGATCCATATCGATCGAAGGATCGTCGAAGAGTGATGTCTCACCTATCGCATACCTGTGTTGGTCGAGGGTCGCGGCTCGCTCGTGCTTCTCGAAGTAGAGAAGGGGAAGGGCGAACAACAACCCCGTGATGCTCAATTCGAAGGCTCGTTGAATCCATCGAGAAAATAATTCGTGAAACATTAATATCACAGCAAAATCATATTCTCCATCATTGTTTAAATAATAAGTCTTCTTAATAATTAATTTAACTATTGTCAGAAATTAATATTTAGTTGGTTCAATCAATAGGTATTAGAATATTGACAAATTTCTCACAATTAATGTCTCGAATGAATACTTATTCTGAACCGTTATTGTTATTAATGTTTAATCGAACACTGAATGATACTATATGTATCATAGATGTTTAATTATGTCGGAGATATTAAGTTTTAATTGTTCCAATCCATAGATATTAAAATATAGAAAAATTTCTCACGATTACTTATTTAAATTTTATTCTCAATTCTGCATGTTCGGAAATACAGTGGGTGTAGAATGTATTCGTATCCTGATCAATTTTCTAAAAAACTTTTGTGTGAAATTGTAGTTTCTTAACTTCTTTTTTTATAATCAATGATATTTTACATATTCTCGGAAGTCTCTAAGATAGATATAGTCCAAACAACATTTACTAATTAATACAATTTGTGAAATTAACAACAAAAATGCGAAAAGTGGGTAAAAGTATTGAAGCAATAAGTATTTGTACGATTCTTGTGACGAACCATTTACAGTAGAGTTTATAACGTAAACACATTAGTTTATTGGTCCGTACGAATTAGAAAACATCGAATTTCCAGTAAAGTACTTTTAAACAGTTGTGCGAAAACTTATTGCTTCAACATTTCTATCGATTAATTGTTTTTTTCTTGTTAATTTCGCAACTTACATGAATAGCTATTTTTTTTTGTAATCTATCTATTCTAGAGATGTCAGAGAATATGTGGAATGTCATTGTTTATAAAAAATAAATTAATACATTACAATTTTACATAGTTTTTTTGGAAATTGATTGGTGTACGAATACTTTCTACACCCACTGTATTACATTCTCGAAGAACATTGGTGTAATAATCTGAAACTTTAAAATGCATTAAATATGTACATCTCCGAATTAATTGAATATTTACAATGCATATAGAAACATTCAGTTTTCGATTAAATATTAATAAGAATCACGGTTTAGAACAAGTATTCATCGAACACAGTAATCGTGAGAAATTTTTATATATCTGGTATCTGGAATAACTAAAAATTAATTTCTGATAATAGTTACATTAATTAGTAACGATATTTGTTCAAGCAATGACCGAGAATATGACTTTGCTGTAAGGATGATTGACCATGTAATGAATAACCCCCAAGATACTGAAAGAATTAATATGTTTACCGCTGTTACACCGTCAAATATAATTTGTTATTAAGATGGAAACCCCTTTATTTTATAAAAATATTCGCGACATGTTACTCAAAATGTGTTTGTATAAAACATATGTGAATGTATAATTCACATTTTTTTCTCATAATAGCATTGCGCTACTGTGAGTAAATGAAAGGTGAAATTACCATGTTCTAGGTGTGGACGAGAGAGCAGTGTCTCCACCAAACAGCTGGCATAGGTGGAGACATAGGTCCAAGGCCGCGACGGTCAAAGAGGCCCGGAAGTCGCAGAAAGGAGGAAGGCAGAAGTAACAGCGTGGATAGTGGTTCTAGCGAGGATCCAGCGGATCCTCGAAGGAGATCCTCGCCCATGGTAATCACCGCTAGTCTCACCATACCAATGTCCGGTCCGTTCACGTTGAACCTCGACGATCCGGACATTCCTTACATCGAAGAAACACCCAAGCAACCCAGCGCCCCGCCAAGAAGACAGAGGCAGCGTTCGATTTCTGGTTGTAGCGAAGGTAGGTCTCCTTTCTAAATCTCGGGATATTGTGAATAAATGTAGAATAATTATAAAATCAATGTTATTTTTGTTTCTCATATTAGCAATTGGTAGAGGTGCAGTGTAATAACATAATTAAACGGAATCACTTCCAATTATTTTCTTTCTCTTTCCTCTGCAGCGAATTGAAAGAAAAGTTTTAGTAATCGTTCGGCTATTTTAATTGAATAATAATGTTTAAATGTCCACCACAGGATATTTTAATTATTAAAAAATAAAATCCTAAAGCCACTGTTGAAAAGTCCTTTGTAATATATCACTTAGACAGTACGAATGTCCAAGATAAAGGCCATTAATAATAAAAACGGTAATGATGAAATAACGTTCTGTTACAAGGTGGTAGGCATGGAAGCGACAGCGCGGTGGGTTCTTCCGCTACTTTGTCAGGGGACCAGGCACCTAGTTCGCCACCTTCGTGGGCATCCTCGCCCCCAGCGAGTCCTGACAGCGCCGTGACCGCGGTTTCGTATATACCTGACCAGCAAGCAGTTCTCCAAAGGGTTTCATTTACAACTTCGAGCGAGGTGCGTCAAGTGAGCAGGTCAAACAATCAGGAGACGTCAAGGAGCGCCGCGGCGCCCTACACGCCTAGCATCACCAGCATCGGTGGCGCGGTTCTGAGGTGAGAATCCTTGCCTTCTAAACTATGCGTGCTTCCTTGGAAGATTGATAGGAATTGGGTAAAGGGTTATCGAATCGGTGCTAGCGTCCTGGTATTCGAGAGAACATTGCAGATGGTTCGTCGACTCCGTTCAATGTAACACAACGTAGCCAAGCGTACGTTCACCTGGTTATTAGGGTGACGGGTCGATCGATAGACTTGATCTAATGTCAAGTCGTCTATGATCATTCCACTTACTTCATTATTCTTGTTTTCGAAAGCTCTCTTGCATTTTTATTTCGTCGCTCTTTTAAACAGAGAAATCACAGGTGGGAAGTTTCAAGTGTCTTTCGGGATATTTTTAAAAAAAGAAAAAGAATATACAGGGTGTCTATGTATAAGTTCGAATATACACAGAGTGTCAATTCTTCAACAAATTTCCAACAAAAAATTACTCTTAGACATTTACTTTGTGTCGCCTTATTCTCGAGAATTTTCACTTTTAATATTTTTTCTGTGTTTTCCACTTGAGAATCTTTAAACGGCCATAACTCCACCAAATTACAGTGGAAACTTAAAACTAAGTATACCATTCGAAAGAGAGTTGAATTTCCCATCTCCATGATGCAAAATCTAAAGTTATTACGTAGATTTAACAAGTGAAAAATTAGGTCAAACTTTACATTGTGAAACTTTCAAAATATTTGATTTTTTCTCTATCCGTTTTTCGGCTTTAAAGACATAGTGTTTTGGCGGGCACTCTTCGGGAAAAACTTCCTCGAAGTTTTAGCTTTGGAATGGTATTGTCAAAAAAATTCTACGATGGTATTTTACGGAGAAAATGACGTTTAAATGCAAAAAATCGTTCAAAATGCCCGCCTCGTAAATCAAAACTTATCGGTTCTCCTGCGCCGAAATCATCGATTTTTTGCTTTGTAAAATCGATCGTGTTCCGATCTCCATATCATTTATCGGTACACCGAGGTTAATTTTGATTAAATAGTCTCTAAAAACGAAAATTCTATGGATACGTGTTCAAAAACAATTATTATTCACTTCGCACTCAGGCTCTACACACGGCTGAGAGGGACTTGAGGTTTCAAAAAATCAGTTTTTTTCCTAATTAGAGAGGCTCGGGAGTATCACTAAAAAATACATCGAACCCGATGTCAAATTAATTTTAAAGTGACAAGTCGATTTTTGTTGAAAAATGTCGATTTTCACCTAAAAACGTCCGCTTTTCTGCATTCAAACGTCATTTTCTCCCTAAAATACCACCGTAGAATTTTTTTTGACAATACCATTCAAAAGCTGAGACTTCGAGAAAGTTTTTCCCGAGGAGTGCCTGCCAAACAACTATGTATTTAAAACCGAAAGACGAATACAGAAAGTCAGATTTTTTGAAATTTTCACAATGTAAAGTTTGACCTAATTTTTCACTTGTTAAACCTAGGTAATAAATTTTGATTTTATATCAGGGAGTTGGAAAATTTAATGCTCTTTCGAATGGTATACTTAGTTTTAAGTTTACACTGTAATTTGGTGGAGTTATGGCCGTTTAAAGAGTGTCAAATCGAAAACACAGAAAAAAACTTTTCTTTTTAATATCGAGAATATTTAAGATACATTTTAAAGTACATTTGATCATTTTTACAATTCATTTTACACAGAAATTTTTTTAAATATCGCGTTTCTTTCGAAAATACATTTCTCCAATCTGAGAAAATGATAACTCAAAGACTAATTGACCGATCGTTTTCTAACTTTACATACGTTTACATTATTTAAGTGCCTTGAATGTAAACTGAAAATTGTAATGAAATTATTTCGTGTTTTTTATTGCAAAAAGCTGCAGAAAAAGTGATAAACATTGATACTTTCTCTTTAAATACATGTAACAAATTCAACTCTTCTGTTTAGTTGATATTCTTAGAAAAAATGGTAACAATGCAAGAAAATAGTTTCGTTGGTTTCAAATAACTATTGTGATCTCTAGAAGTTCCACCGCTAACAGACTCGTACGAAAACTTGCTATATCTCACAGATTTCTGTGTTAAAAACATACCTAAAATATCCTCAAGAAAACATTAATTAACATTTTTTCTGTAAAAAAAATTACAAAAAATACTTGATATTTGACCTTCTAACGTGCCCCCCCCCCCCCTCCCCTCCTTCAAATAACTTTTCGAACATAAATAGAGTCGAAGTTCGTATGCTTTGTAGTTCCGGATACAAAAATTCAATTAGGCAGACAGTCTTCGTAAGAAACATACCATCTTTGAGGGATTCTATTTTTTAAACAATTTTAAAAACAACAAAGTAATGATTTTAGAATCCACTATTTTCATATTTCGTATATTGCAACATATTTCAGTTTGTATAAGATCTTCGCAATCGAACACAAAAATAATGAGTCTGGAGTGGAATGGTTCACATAAATTGTTTAGACAGTCTTCTATACTTTTATTTCTTCGTTCTTATTATTCGCAGAAATTTCGGTTCTCTTGCATTTTATAACACATTGTGATTTTATAGAAGTTTGGAATTCCGTGAACATTGTGTAACAATGCTTCTAAAACTTCTTAGAACCATAACTATCACTTACTACATCTTGTCTACTGTATATGCAGCCACATGTGTAAGCTTATAATACTCATTGTCAGTAGCAAAGTCGCAGAACCTACTAATCTCAGCATTAACTGTATAAAGTACATGTTTCAATTATCGACACGTTTATTGGAAATCATCACCTTGAACAATAATATACAATTCTGGGTATTATCATTAGGTTATACACTAGCGGACAAGCAAATCGGAACGATTTTTCAAATGCTCATAACTATGAAAGTTTTCAACCGATTTCGGTGAAACTTCGTGAGGAATCTTCGTGAGGAAACTTCAAGTGTCTTCTGGGTGTGTGCAAAGTTGCATTGGCGAGGGTTGATGTGAAGGGGTTAATTCACCCCCCTAAAGGGGAGGGTGTAAAAAAAACGCCTCTTTGAAACAGGCCAGGGATGACGGAAGGGGTTGAAAAATTCAAAAAAACCTTTGGGGCGACTCTCCTTGATGGCCTCTACAGAATGCACCCCTTAAAATCCTTCTCGGACAAACCCACCCCCCACAATCTCCCACCCACCCTAAAATCCACAATTTTTGGACGACGGTCTCGATTTTGGGCTCAATGCATTCTCTGGACTCCCCTGATCCAGAAAATGCTATCATTCATACCGTGCACCCCATAGGCACCCATGGGGGGGGGGGAACAGGTCGCAAATTTTCAACCCCCTTCGTAAGGGAACACTTCCACACATCGGAGGGCGATGAAATTCACCATGTTTGTTCTCGATACGTTATGGATGAATGCCGAAAAGGTCCCGTTTCGAAAACTGCCCACGGAGCTGAAGAGAGGGAGGCAGAGGTAGGGGTGGTCCATCCCCAAGTGTAAGGGTTGGAACGATGTTTTGTTGCGTGGAACACATGTGGTACGGTCCAAGGCATTGGGCCGACACAGTTTTGATGTCTTTTTTTCGCGTGAATAGCAATAAAATTCGAAAATGTCGTTTTTTTGGGAAAACCCACCCCCAACTTCAGGTCCATCTGCAGGATGAACGAGTAACCCCACGTCAACGCTGTTCGCGGATTTTTACGCGCGAATGTTTTATTAACAGATCCCCCAAAAATCAGATTTTTTCAATCACGCTTTCGTTGTCAAATCGGAGCAGATTTGAAAGACTAGTAAGTGGGTCGGACGGAGTCGGCATGCAGAAGCGCCTGGCGGTTAGGCAATCTGCTATTCTCATTCTCGTTTCGTGGCTTTCGCGGTCGATAATCGATCTACCGCTTGGGCAGTAGGAGCGCGGTACGATCGTGTGAGAAACGCCTAAGCAGGGAAAGCGGGAGAATGGCAGATTGCCTAACCGCCTTACGAAGTTTCACCGAAATCGGTTGAAAACTCTCATAGTTATGAGCATTTGAAAAATCGTTCCGGTTTGCTTGTCCGCTAGTGTATAATAGTATGAGAAAGTAGAGTATTGTATGAACTCCATTGCGAATTTCAGAGTTCATAACCATATGTTGATGTCTTCCAAAGAATGTTCAGTAATTAAAAAACTAAAACACCATGAAACTTTCCAGAAGTGTAGTTCAAGTAATTATGTATTCATACACTCATACTATGTGACAAAATTATGTGTTTCCATACTATCATGAATTTCTGCAAAATAGTAACAGGTATAAAAGAAGTTTAATTCAAAGTTTTATGGTATTCAATATTTGAGTAATAAAATTTTTATTTTCCTTCGAGTATTGTTTTCTGCTATATCTTATGGTATTAAAAAACTATAATTCATATAAGATGTGTATAAATGAAAACTATAATATAGGTATATAAGACATATATAAAATATATATATAAAAAATATATATATTATAGTTAAATAAATATAAGACTTTAAATTAAACTATCAATATTGAAATAAATTGAGTGTCGATGACTGTTAGTGTTGAAATTAGGTGCATTTACCGTGCGTACTTCTTCCAAATATATGAGACAAAAAATATTGGCCGCTCAATACCACTATCCTCCACAGTGAATCACGCTAGATAGGCCTCCTTTTACCTCGGGTTAACGTTTTTGTTTTTCGAATCAATAAAACAGTGCCTTTGTTTCAAAATATAGGTACATTTTTCAGAAGTAATGTTTTCATTTATTTTCTAAACTATAAACAAATAATTATAAGAACTTTGTAATACAATATATTATAATACAATTTAAAATTAACAAGATTAATGTTTGATATTTCTTATCAAATCATAAAATAAAAATATGAAATGACATCTCTAAATAATTTTAATTCAAGCTAATTCATATTTTACGTGTGTATAATAATAGGATTGAGTATATCATATAGGAGTTTAGAAGAGAATTTAGATAGTACAAGTTCAGTTTAAATTATTTAAAGTTCTTTTTTGTACGCCTTTTAGTTAATGTTTTTTTAATAAATTTTGTAACACTATCGTATTATATTACAAACTTATTATAATTACACTCTCCAACACGATTTTTTTTCCGCGATATCCACTAGGTGATTCTTATAGGGTTCCTCGTCCTAAATACGAATCTGAAAGTGAAATTGCTCCATCACCCTTAGTTTTCGAGAAATACGAGATTTTCTAAAAACGGTCGATTTTTATAGAAAACGTAGTACTACTTGAAAACTACGAACGCTAGAAAGTTCTATTTAGTCTTAAAAGATAGAGGAGTGTTTTCTGAATATGAAGACATATTCCTTTAGAATTATCTGCTCCTTTGAATGCCTGTAAATGAACACCGAATTTCAAAAAGGTGATGATTCTTTTGTATTTTAATGAAGAGTCATTCATCTAGGTCGATTTTACACTCGCTATCGGATTCTGCAAACATTTCTGAAGAGAAAACCACCCGCGGCAAATGTTGGAACGGTGTCTAATCCATACGGTTTGACAAAATGTCAACTCGGAACGCATGAACGGTGTTTTGGCGCCCTACAGCCACTGCTCGCTGTGTTTCGGTCAGTTAGGGCCGTCTCTACGGGATTCGACAGATCGGTGCCACGCGCTATCGGTTTTTGTATTACATTTACATGTTCCAGATAAGTAATTCTTCATTTTTAATATTTCATTTATACTGCAACTCAACAAAGCGGAGACAATTGTCCACTGTTTAAATTTTAATCATTAATTTCCCATTTTTGTATCTTCGATTATTCGACTTTTGCTAATTTGGTATTGAGCAAACTTTATTTAAAGATAAATTGAATTATTTAACAATTAATTCAATTAATAATTGTATATGTTGTTGTTAATTTTTAATGAAAACTGCTACCTATAGAAAATCTTTCTTTAGAGCAGAGTTTACCCCCCAAACAGTAACTTAAATGACAAACGATTGAAGTATCGAAAAGTAGAAACATTAAGCTTTAAAATGGTTTTCTATTCGTCAATGTGGGGCGAATTTTAACGAAGTTACGAGAATTTGATGGTTATTATTCAAGCACGTGGCGACGATTGTGCAGAACGCATGACGACGGCCCTGATTCACCGATTTAAAGCGAGCGATGTCTGCTCGCCGGCAAACAGAATTCGTGCGTTCTAAATTAATATTTTCTGTATCTGTACGAACTAGAAAACGTTCCAACATTTACCGCGGGTAGTTTTCTCTTCAGAAATGTTTGCAGAATCCGATAATGTATAGTAAATTCGGCCTAGACGAATAAGTTTTCATAAAAATACAAAAGTATTTCGTGAAAAGTACTCGCATCGCCAACTTTTTGAACTTCGGTGTTCATTTACAGGCATTCAAAAGAGCAGATAATTCTAAAGGAATATGTCTTTATATTTAGAAAACACTCCTCTATCTTTTAAGACTAAATAGAACTTTCTAGCGTTCGTAGTTTACAAATAGTATTACGTTTTCTCTCAAAATCGACCGTATTTACAAAATCGCGAATTTCTCGAAAACTAAGGGCGATGGAGCAATTTCACTTCCAGATTCGTATTTAGGACGAGGAACCCTATAAGAATCACCTAGTGGATATCGCGGAATTTAAAAAAAGTTTAAATTTGTTGGACAGTGTTATTAGTTTAATCTTCGAAGTACTATACAGAGTGGGGCAATACTTAGTTCTACCTTGAATATCTCAGTTATTTATAGTTCTATGAAAAAATTTGTTACAGTAAAGTTGCATCGTGTTTTGAGGCACTTATAATGGTGGAACATAATTTTCTCCAAAGTTATTATTTTATGAGATCTCAGGGTCACCAATGTTTGTTTAAGTGAAATGGTATATTTTTTAAATCTTTATGTAATATCTACAGTTGAGACAATTTCAGAATGTTATAATACAAGGTCATTCAAGATCTCCGGAAATTGTGAAATCACGGATACTCTTCGAAATGCTTGAATTTATTGACCAATACGTTTATATTTCCAAACAATGTCACCACAATAAGAACTTGTCATTTTTTTTCTCATTTTCTTCCGTAGACTCAACCTTTGATGACTTTCCAGATAAGAATGATTTTGCGTCAGGTTGGTGGTCATAAGAGTGGTCACAACAATAAGGTTCGGGACTACTTAGACTGTATAGTTAGGCCGATCGCACACGCCTCAACCGATTTGAAATTAGTGTTGCAAACCGTTTGCGCTCTTTGTTTTACCTACAAAAGAATTGGATTCACGGTCGCATGCACCTACATAGTTTCAGAGTGGTTTGAAATTAATCGGTTGCGCCGTATGCGTTCGGCCTTAAGGGGCTTGGAACATCAAAAAATGAAGAAATATTACTTCTTTTTTCTTTTTATTAAAATTGAGGCGATTGGAGCACTAGAAGTGGTAAACAAATATATACAAAAAAAATGGAATTTTGTAAAACAAAATTTCTCTTTTTCTCACAAAAAAAGTTCGGCGACACGAACTTAGTAAAAAGAACGCATCAAAACTGTAAAAAATATAAGGAAATACAACTGACGACTTTCTCAAAAAGAAAACAACGACAGTCAAATTTGCGGAAGATCGGAGACGCGGTTACCTTGGTTACAACCATAGAGTATTGTTTTTCAGGGTAAAGAAGACGGTAAATGATCAAAAATGCAGAGTTTTAATCTATTTTGATAAAAAGAAATACGATTAGATAATATTTATATCGATAATCGAGCGGGACATACAAATTTTTAGTTACTCGCGTCTCCTAAAAAACCTAAGTTTTTGCTATAAAGGTACACTTTTCTCAGAAACGGTTAGGCCGATATGATCCAAATTTTGTACACGTGTTTTTTGATAGTTCGGTCTAATTCACACCGAGGATGTTTTCAATATTTTGATTCTAAAAAAAGTTGTCTCCGCGCAAACCTATAAATTTTTTTTTTTCAACTTTACACATTTTTAAAAAATTAACCATTCGAAATTTTAAAAAAATCCTCGGTGTAAAAAATTTGGTTCATATCAACCTAACCGTTTCTGAGAAAAGTATACCTTTGTATCAAAAACCTAGGTTTTCAGGAGACGCAAAAAACTAAAAATTTCTATTTCCCGTTCGATTATCGTTATAAATGTTATCAAATCGTATTTAATTTTATCAAAATCGATTAAAACAATTCTTTTTCGGAAATTTACTGTCTTCTTTACCCTAGAAAACAGTACTCTATGGCTGTGACCAAGGTACCGCATCTCCGGTCTTCCGCAAATTTGACTCTCGTTGTTTTCTCTTCGAGAAAGTTGTCAGTTGTATTTCTTTATATTTTTTATAGTTTTATGGCGTTCTTTTTACTAAGTTCGTGTCATCGAACTTTTTTTGTGAGAAGAAAAGAAATTTTATATACAAAAAGTTCCATTTTTTTTTTTTCAAAAATTTTGGTTACCGCTTCTAGTGCTCTAAATTAAATTTTCCTTGCGTATGATTGTTCAGAATCGCTTAAATTTTAATAAAAAAAAATTTTGTTAAAGTGATTTTTTTTTTATGTTCCAAACCCCTTAATCATTCGTCAAACAGATTTCCCTACAGTTTGCGCTCTCATTAATAGAGATTAGGTGACCTTGTATTACACAGTTCCGAAATCGTTCTAAGAACGACTGTTTCATAATGATTTAAAGACTCTAGTATTCCATTACAAAAACGTTGATAACCCTGATATCTCGTAAAAAAATGACTCCACTAATAATTGTTGTCTAGCATTATAAGTGCTTCTTAAAAATGTTTATGTTTCTCTTGACAAGTTTTTTCATACGGCTATAAATAACAAAGATATTCAAGTTGGAACAAGCTATTGCCCCACCCTGAATAAATTTGTATGTAATTTGTATGTATTGTATTAAATTGAAAAATTCATTTCATCTTTTAATCGACTATCGAAACACCCGTCAGGAACAATCAAACTAAATGCCAAATATCATCAAATTTTCTCCTAGAGATACAGAATGTGTGTATCTGCAGGTTAGCACTTTATGTCTCCCAAACCCAATGGGAGACGTGAAGAATGGTCGAGGAGACGAGAGACGGAGTTACGAAGTAGCCAAACCTTATGGTGAGGGATTATTGAGTGACCTTGAGCGGCCAATATTGTCTGGCCCGAGTTCAGCCCTTTATCGCAAGAGCAACCGACGCGCCAGGGCAAAGGATCAATGGACATCCACCTGTGCTGCAACTGTTGCGATTATTTCAACCGACTAACAACATCAAGGTGACGCGAAGAAGCTTCTCCAGCCAAAGGATCGTTTGTTTTCTAGGTCGAAGACCGCAGACATCGAGAGGATGTTGCACATCTCGAGGCCTGACGCTGGCATGAGCGTTTCACAG
The DNA here is from genome assembly GCF_026283585.1 of Hylaeus volcanicus. NCBI lineage: Eukaryota > Metazoa > Arthropoda > Insecta > Hymenoptera > Colletidae > Hylaeus > Hylaeus volcanicus. Next base: position 14,633,528 of record NC_071976.1, read on the forward strand.
CCGAGCAAAACCAGTTCCTCGACTTCCTCGGAGAGCAAAAAGTATACCAAGAGACGTTATACCGATTCGAGGCACCAGACTCGTCACATCCCTGATTCTGACACCCTGGCAGGGAAAACCACGTCGTCGAGTGGTTCCTCGTCCTCTGCAGCGATGTCCTCCTCATCCTCGTTAACTGGAGCTCAAAATCAACGCGCCGGGGCGCAGCCAGTCTGGAAACGACGGGAACTCATTTCCAGCGCGCCCAAGGACAGAGAAAGATACTTCTGAACAGGGATTTCTCATCGATGATCGGATCGAATGTCGGGAGGACCTCTTTTGGTTCTTCCTTAGCAAAGGAAGATTACCGAAAAATATTCTAATGCGACTTTCAGTCGCTCATTCATATACAAAAGCGCTAAAATCTTTACGCAACCAGAGATCGGCGAAATCCTTACCTGGATAACTTTTTCAACTAACGAAACAAAAACAAATTTTTATCTTTGCTGGTTGTTGAAAACAAAAAGGGGATGAAGTGTAATGGATGAAAAATTGTTCCTTTCGACTTTTTTGCATTTCTTAATATTTTAAAGTCCTCTGAACCGAAGAATTAAAAAAAACAAACGACATAAACTAAATTTCTTTATGAGTGCACGTGTATATGTATGTTGGTGTTTGTTTTGCTTTATATTTTAGGAGTAAATTCTCAGAAAATTATGAGATTTAGTATGGCAACCTTTATATCAGGGATGTTAGTGTTGTTCAATTTTTTTATTAAATTCTGTATGTATGTAGGTATATAATGGGGGTCTGATTGGATATTGTATCTCAGGAATGGTTTGTCAGAAAATTATGAACTTTGCAAACAGGGATCAAACAAATTTTGTTTTCTTTCATCCGTTATTCATCGAGTTAAAATTAGAATATGCTTCATACAATGATTTCTCTCCCAGCGAATAAATAAAAATCTGACTGTTCGATCGGATAAACGTTTTTCTAATCCAATAGATTTTCGCCCAATTCTGGATGCTGAAACATAAGACAAAAAAGATTGAAAAAATAAAACGATTACGTGAAAAGTCACATGAGCCACACATGTTGGCGATATGCATTTTATATATCGGAGATTCTTTATTGGACTTCATAGATTCTACGATACTTATACAAATCTCGATACTTCTAACAATTTTCCTAGTTTTTCTACAATTCTCGAGATTTTACTGTGTTGTCATTACGTTAAACACAGTTTCGCTACAGGTATTTTCATGACTAATAGACTAAACATCTCTAGACTTACGTTCAAACACACGCAAAGTCAATCAAGGAGTTGTACGAACATTTATACATTGTATTCAATACATTTTTACAATTTAATAGTCTAACATGCTGCTCTAAACAAGTAGAGGATAATTTAGAACATTGTTTTTCAATGTAGGAGATGTAACTTTAAAAGTGTAGGAGGGGGGGATATATATACTAGGTATATATATAATATATATACTACTACAATAATATATATACTAAAGATCCCCAATCACACAATCGAAAATATTACAAATTTTAGTACTTCATTGAAATTATTTAAGATTCTTGTGGCTTGTAATCCATACTTTATCGTTTTATAAATTGATCTAACCCAACACTTCAACCATTTATCTACTACTTTACAATTATAAACAACTTTGACTTCTTTTCAGAAGCTAAACATAATTTAGGTTATAGAGAGTTCAAAACAAACTAAAATAATAGCAATTATTGAAAAACTATTTATCTAAGAATAGAGTTGAAGGAATATACAGTGGATGTACAAAGTATTCGTACACCGATCAATTTCCAAAAAAACTATGTGAAATTGTGATTTATTAACTTTTTTTTTATAAACAGTGATATTCTACATATTCTTGGAAATCTCTAGAATAGATACAGTACGAAAAGATTAGTTATTTTGTATAAATGAGAAATCAACAAGAAAAAACAATAAATCGATAGAAATACAGAAGCAATAAGCAATAATCGTACAAGTATTAAATTTTTAAAACTTCATTTAAAAAAAAAAACGAAATTTACATTACTTTATAAATAATTAATACTTCGTGAGATTTCCTTTTGATTTTATAATTACTAGATAGGCATTAAATGAACTATCATAAATGTCGATGTTATTCGGGGTGGGATCTTCTTTCATTCCATTATTGGAGCATTTTTTAAGTCTTTTTTTTACTGGGAATTTAATATTTTCTAATTCCCACGAAGCAATAAACTGATGTGCTTATGTTACAAATTCTACTGTAAATTGTTCGTCATAAGAACCGTGCTGAATACTTATTGCTTCTATATTTCTACCAATTTTTCGTATTTTCTTGTTAATTTCGCAAATTATATAAACTAGTAATTGTTGTTTGAACTGTATTCTAGAAATTTCGGAGAATATGTAGAATATCATTAATTATAAAAAAAAGAAGTTAATAAACTACAATTTTACATAAAATTTTTTTGGGAAATTGATCAGTGTACGAATACATTCTACACCCACTGTATGATTTAGAAGAATAATCAAATATTACGAGCAAAACGAAGACACTATTTTTCCAATTTATGAAAGTCTTAAAAGCACTAATAACGTATAGACTGGCACTGAAGATGGTCCAAACGTACATTCGATTCGATCGTTGAAGTCTCCACAAAAGCATAGTTACTGCCGATCAGGCGTGGCCTGGCAAAGTGTTCCTCGACACGTTTTCTCGCAGTTGAGAAACCGTATGTTCGGTTATCGTGGGGTGTCTGTTGGTTCCTAGACTACCGTCCTCGCGCTCGCAAAGATCTCTGTGACGAAACGCACGATAACCCTCTCTGCTCTCCTGTAATTTTCGTCGGGATTACCGTATATAGAGGGTGTCCCGGGTTTCCATGAACAAACTTGGGGAACATATCCTACAAGTGGAAACAAAGAAAAAGTATTATTTGAAGTTTGTTTAGAAACGCTTTATTACAAAGTTATAAGAAAATGAAGCTAGTATTTATCTTATTTGTCTATAGTATCTGGTATGTATTAGGTTGTCCCAAAAGTTTCTTTCGCTTTATTAATAAGTAATACAGGCACAATAGTTTATGTTTTATGTTACATTACTGAATTGTGCACGATTCATTTTGCTCCATTACTGTTACAACATGAATATCTATGAAATTAGATTGTCTATTTATATAAACACGACCACATATAATAAAATAATTGAGTGCAACTCGCGAAAGAAACTTTCGGGACAACCTCATACATAAATGCAGTAGGCACGGATGAATTCTTTTCCATTACGGATATTATGGACAGACGAAGCAACTTTTACAAGATAGGACATATTCAATTTTCATAATTATCATCTATGCCTCCACAAAAATCCATATTCCACGCGACAAATTTTCAACACGAGTTTCGGTGTAATGTTTGGATGGATATGATTAACGACCAGTTTATCGGCCCTTTCTTTCTGCCTGGCAGATTGAATCGACTGCTTTTTCAAAAATTCTTATCGAACGATTTACCAATTTTGATAGAAGACGTGCCACTAATGCTTCGACAAAACAGTTGGATATACAGTGAGTGTAGAAAGTATTCGTACACCGATCAATTTCCAAAAAAACTATGTGAAGTTGTAATTTATTAACTACTTTTTTATAAACAATGATATTTTATATATTCTTGGAAATCTCTAGAATGGATACATTACAAAAAAAAAACAGTTATTTATATAATTTGCGAAATTAACAAGAAAAAACATAAATCGATAGAAATATGAAAGCAATAAGTATTCGTACAACTGTTTAATTTTTAAAACTTCACAAAAAAAAAAACGAAATTTACATTAATTTATAAATAATTAATACTTCCTTCGTGGGATTTCCTTTTGATTTTATAATTACTGCTACTCTTTTAGTCATTAAATTACCTAAATGCCGATGTTATTCGGAGTGGGATTTTCTTCCATCTCTCTGTTAGAGCCATTTTTAAAACTACTTTACTAGAAATTGAATGTTTTCTGATTCGTACAAAGCAACAAACTGATGTGTTTATGTTACAAACTCTACTGTAAATGGTTCATCGTAAGAATCGCACAAATACTTATTGCTTCTACATTTCCACCAATTTTTCGTATATTCTTGTTAATTTCGCAAATTATATAAACTAGTAATTGTTGTTTGAACTATATTCTAGAGATTTCCGAGAATATGTAGAATATCATTAATTATAAAAAAAAGGAGTTAATAAACTACAATTTCACAGAAAAGAGTTTTTGGGAAATTGATCGGTGTACGAATACATTCTACTACATCCACTGTAGATAGACGATTGTCCATCACATTATGCCAAGCCAGTTAGAAATTGGTTAAATGAAAATTATGATGACAGGTGGATTGGTCGAGGAGAGCTAGATCTATGGCCTCCAAGATCCCCCGATTTAACTCCTCTCAATTTTTATTTATAGGGAACTTTAAAAGATAAAGTCTACAGTGCAGAAGTTACTTCGTGTGAAGAATTAAAGCAACGGATTAATCCCTCCGTTGCTGAAATGCAACCACAGCTGGGTAAAATACGTATTTTAAATAGTAAATAGTAAATAAATATTTTATTTCGAATCATGCAAGTATTTTTTGAAATAAAATATTTTATTTGTGGTAAGAAATTTTTAAGATAATATTTCAAATAATATTTTATTTGAAAATCACTGAAAATATTTGTACCATAGTTCGGAATATTTTATTTTACTAAATTATAGTGTAAACAAAATATATGTATATATCGAATTGAGTAACTCCTCCTTTTTCGAAGTTGGATACAAAATATATTTATTTTGGTAATCTAAAACGAACGAAGTACTTTTCCTCTGCATTATAAACATACATTCAATGTAGTTCTTCAATGAATACTTCTATTAAGAATCTTCAATAAGAATCTTCATAAAATGAATGATGGAAAGAGATATTCTTCAATCGCAAGAAATCATAATATTTGCAAGAAATAGTTTCTCCATTTGTGTATCGTACATACGCAGTTTATTTTCAAATTAAGAACTATGGAAAGTATTCTATTTTATACTTTATGTTATTAAAATGAAACATATTTTATTTGATATGTTAGATCATCAAAATAAAATATTATATTTGTTGAAATTTTATATCCCATTTGAATACTATTTTATTTGAATTATGAAGAATCTATTATTTGAAATACATTTAAAATATTTATCCTACAAATATTACCCACCTCTGAATGCAACAAAATGAGGAAAAGATTTATTCTGTAATAAGCTCCATAAAAAATCGATGTCAAGTTTGTATTTGCGCCCAAAAACGATATTTTGAAATAATCGGATAGACACGTTTGACCTTTCAATGTTCAGTAAAGTAAAATCCACCGTCATCAATTCTAACTTTATTTGTTTATAACTTTGTAATAAAGCGTTTCGGTGCAAACTTCAAATAAAATTTTTTTCTTATTCCGACTCGTAGGATATGCTCTCCAAGCTTGTCCATTAAAACCTGGGACACCCTGTATACATACTCGAAGCACTTGGGACCGAGTGGGATCTACGCCAGAGAATGTTTACTACCCTTACGTGTTTATTAGTACGGGAAGGAAAACAGAAACATTGATATGTGTCTAAGGATAACATTCTGATGTAGTAGCGACTTCGTTAGCGTCGATTTGTAAATTATTTTTATTACTAGATACGAAGGATTCGCCGTGTCGTGATCGAGCGTTTTATGGAACTAGAGATGGATAGAATTCAATTCCAATATCAGATGACGAATAAACATATTGTACAGCAATTGATTGAAATAAATAGCTAGTAATAATGATATGTTAGTTTTAAGTCATCTAGGTTTGAACTTACTAAAAGGTGATATTCGGTTGATAAGGTAGAATGATCTGTTGGTAGAACTGTGTTATAAATACCGAGTTGGTAGGGCAGAATGTATGCAGGTAATGTAGAACGCCGTTCATAAGTATTACAACCAAGTTGGATGATCCATTACCGGCCGAGTGAACTGCTTTACTGTTCGATTCTTCAATTACGTCTTTTATCAACATTATACTCTATATTTTTATCGAATTTTACCGATAGAATACTCTACCGAATTTTACCTCCTCGCGCTAAGTTCTCAGAACTATGTTTGACATCCGATGACTTTGCTATATCATTGTTACTATAGTTATCGAGGCAAGTTTTTATTCGTTCTACGAGAAAAATAATGTAATTGTATCAAAAATTGACGAAGTAGGAAAAGAAGAATAAAAGTCGGAGAAATGACTCGAAAGTAAGCCCACAAAATATATTATTCTTATGCACAGAGATGTTGGCAAAGGCCGAATATATCATTGCCATTCTCGTGGTGCATAACTTAAAAACAGAAATAAAAGAACAGTATTGTGATTTAGTCACAACGTTTATTTGATTAAATAAACAATCGTGTACTAGGTTTTTGTTCAACGAGCGACGGTTGAAAAGTTTTGACGAGGGCTTTGAAAAGACGACTGTTCACTTTTATTCGTTATTTAATGATTTTATCTAATTGAGAATTTTTCCCATCTCTTGGCAATTGCTACCGGCGAAACCGTGAAATCCTCGATGAGCTAAAACCAAGAACGAAGTCTAGTCTCGAGTCCCTCGGAACTCGCGTCGGGCCACTTTCAATCTCACTAGATCACGTCGTGCCTTCGAGGATGGGGCGAAAGTAATCAATCCTGGGCTACTTTTATGGTTATTGCAGCCAATTAACCGATAGTTGACGATCCAGACGATATCGCACGGGAGATGATCGAATAATCGATTTTATCTCGTCTGTTTCGTTTTTATTTTGTTTTCATTTTTTAATCTATTCTCGCTGGAATACGAATCCGCGCACTGCCGTGAGAGATGCGTGGCTCGAGAGACGCTGTTGTTCGTCGTTTAAGTTTTCTTTTTCAGTCTGTAAGCTAATAAATGAAGGTTAATTTTTTTACCACCACGAGTACCTTATTTCTAGAATCCACAATATTTGGAGCTGTCGTAAGAAGCCATTTATCGATTTATTAATTAATTCATGATTTCATTAAATTACGAGTCACAACTCTTTAGGGACTCGCGATACAATTCATTCTGATAGTTTGATGTGTCAGAATATTTGTTCTCTAAATTATATTGATATATTGGTACGTTTATGGATTATATAGGATGAATTTAAGATGTTCATCAAAATATATAATACATCAATTTTTATTTTATTATACAGCTTTCACAAAATCGAGGATTGTTAGTAATTTAATTTTATGAAAAAGAATCACAGCCGCAGAAAGTTTAAGAAGTTCTGATTTTCAGACTAGGACACATGTGATACTGTACGATAAGAAGAAGACAAAGATATATTTCACTAGCTGGTAGAGCTGGTAGAGGAAACACTAATCAGAAAATAGGTAATGATCGAAAACGATTGACAACGATAAACAACTTATTAGGACAACACCAAATTTAGTAGATTCGTATACTACAAGCCTAATTGCTTATTATTTTCAGAATCTTCTACATCCACTGTCTACGCTAAGTATGAAGACTACAGCAATCATTAAAGACACTATTTGAAACATCCAGATCGTTCTGTAACGGCAAAATGGTAGACTCGTATCTACACTGTCGTATTTTATTTTTTCTATTTATCCAATACAATTGGCGTGATATGTCGCATGAAATCCACGAATACTGGAATATTCAGAATTATATGTTTAGGCCAATCAATAGAACATTTTTGTGTGACAAAAATAGTAACAGCAAACCCATTGTGCAGTTACATAAAAGGAGATGCGTAGATTAATAGGTATATGTTTTTTATCCCCAACTCTGTTCCGTTTTCTTCTTATTTACAATTCAATGATAAAAAATCGTGATTTTTGTCGTTCTTGCTTATAAATTTTAAACTAATGCAACAATATCAATGCTCCAATGAGATAAAATGTAGGCGATGAAAATACCTACAGAATGAGACCTCGAAAGTCTCGATCGGATAATGAGAAACAGAGAAAACTCTGGAAAATCGGAAAATTCGGCGTTTTTTCAAAAATTCGTATCTCCGCCATTTTTTAAATTGAAGCGCTGGCCTTTGGGAACAAGTAGTGATTGATATGTTCTTTATGTGTGCAAAAAGCGGGGATTGTTGGATAAGTGGTTTTCTCACAATCGCAATCAGAATTTTTCAGTTCGCTTTTTTCCATCGGATCTGTATGCGTTATCGTAAGATCGATTTTTATTTTTAAAATAGATTTGAATAGTTGACGTCGTGTACTACAAAACATATATTCTAGTTTTTCGATAGAATGTGATGAGGTATGAGAAAAGCCTTTGTAAACCTACCTTATGTACCTTTCTCCTCGGCTGCCGCTGTGTCCCCCACCACTCGACCGCCATTGAGCGTTCTGCCGTGTTTAGTAAACTTTACAAGGGCTTTTCTCATTTTCGAGGTCTCATTCTGTAGGTATTTTCATCAGCTACATTTTATCTCATTGGAGCATTGATATTGCTGCATTAGTTTAAAATTTATAAGCAAAAAATGAGAAGAATCACGGTTTTTAGCACTACATTGTAAATAACAAGAAATCGGAACAGAGTTGGGAGTGAAAAACATATACCTAGTAATCTACACATCCCCTTTTATGTAATTGCACAATCAGTTTGCTGTTACTATTTTTGTCACAAAAAAGCTGTTTTAATTTTCTACCGATTGGCCTAGTTCTATTAATTATTTTGCCGAGTATCTCGTACTAAGAGGAGAACAACGTCATCTAATCTTAGATGTGGTCTAAACTTTTTTTGGTGATTGTAGACCCTGAAAAAGTTTCGCCGTGTCCAAGGGTTTTTGTCAATGGGCCTCAGGGGGACCAAACAAAAATTCAATGAGTCCAAAAACGAATATTTTAATTTAAATTAATACAACATTAAAATAACACACTGAAATCGATGTGAGAAATTCAGTAAAAATAGTTAACAAACTTAAGAAAAAATATTTCTCAAGTTATCGCGAAAAAAGCGTTTTTGGTACTAACAACATTTGTAAGCAAACTACCCCAGGGAAATATGTTAAAGAAAAAATAACATCATATTCGGCTTCAGCATCCAAAAAAACCTATAGATACCGAATTCCTTGATGATTGTATATTATTATTTTTATTCCCTGTAATGAGCCTGGAGATAACTAAAAACCGTTACTCAAGATTGGCTTGTCAACTTTAAACGTCGATAACTTCCTCAATTCTCACTCGATTTACTCAATAAATATGTCTTTAGAAAGCTCTTTTAAAAGCCAATAAAAGTTATTTAATGCTAAAAAACGCTCAGATGGCTTTATCACCCTCAAAATTTGAGTCAAAGATCACAAACCTTAAAAACACTTGCAAATTTTTTTGAGGCTCTTACATTTTTGTAGCTGGTCTCCGTTTTTTTATGGGTACCTATTATGAAGGTGTACCTTCGGTAAAAGTTTCATCGAATTCCCATACTAAGGTTCTGAAATAAAAAAATAAATAGTTGCAAAAGCCAAAAGTTTCAAGGGATGGGTCCCCCTTGCCGATTTTTCGAGTGAAAAAATTTTATTTTTAGATTTCACCCAAAATATGGTTTCCTACGTTTTTTGGGGCAAGACACGCGATTCTGAAGTCCGTTTTTCGATACAAAAATTTTATCACATGGTTTACTTACAAAACTTTCTTCTTCCTTGGGTTTAAGGCTTTATTTTCGCAAAACTTGCCTACCTACAAGTCGAGTTCAAAATCGTATTTCTCGTCTGAACCGTTGATCGAACGAAACCAATAACTGGAATTGAAAATAAGATGATATACTTAGTATTTGAACACATTTCAAAGTACAGGATGAGTCACCTTTGACTTGTAACGAAAATATCTTCGTTGTTTTTAATGATTGTTTCGGATAGAACTCGAGTGTTGGAAGAATTTAGGCTCCTTTGTAATCGTGTGCCGTTAGGTCGTTAATATTCTTCCTCGGCCGATGCGGAGAAACAGCGAAAGGTGACAATCGTTTACGGCATGCTAGCGAAGCGCGGCTGTTTCGAGTCGATGGCTGATATTGCCGGCAATATTCATCTAGGGGTGACCGTTTACGAGGTCTTTAGAATTTCGCGTAGTCCCGAGCATCGGCGGTCGAGCATGCCGTGGGCTTGGAAAAACCCATGAGTGGCCTGGGGCTTTCCGTGAGACGCCGAGCGACCACCTACCGTTGCTCCGCGATACCGTTAGCGGGGGCGCGGCGAGTGGGGTGCGCGTGAGAGCCGGGACGCCCCGATTGGGCCTTGGTCCCAAAACCAGGGCCAATGAACGCGGCTCTTGGACTCGACGGGGGTGGCACCCAGGGTGAGGAGTGGTGGTGCGAGGTATCTTCGATTGTCACCCGGCGAGGAGAACTCAGATTTCGATTTGTAAAACTCGAAGACGCACGACCGATCAGAGAGAACATCAATCGTTGTACATGTTACGTACAGAGACTTCACTCTATTTCGTTATTTCCATCAAACCTCTCCGCGTACGGCAGCATACATTTCATAAGAATCAACTCCCACTATCGCTTTTCTAACAAAATCTAGAGTACATAAACCGATGCGTTTTGCATCTCGTGGGCTCATTTCTTGAGGACACGTTGAAGTTACGTCGCGCTATATATCTTAAACCCGCGAGGCAAGATCGGGAAGAATCCCCTTCAAGTAAAGTAAAGTAAAGTTCGGGTTATAGTAATCAAGAAGTATCAGACGCCGACACCGTGTTACCTCGTCGCAAGATCGGCTCTTAGTTTAAAAATATAGTTTCGATTCCGCGAAGCTAGAATCTAATCCTTCTCGGTTTTCACGAACGCGGGCAAATGGGGAACGATTACAACGATAAAATAAATGCCTAACAGTAGACTACGTACTGTATGGTTAAAATTTGCTGGAAGGGGACTTGAACCCGATCTTACTAAATTTCCTCGTATAGACAATTCGTAAGAGCACGCACAGACGTGTACAGAACCCTTTCTAGACTTTGACTAGGCCCGATATGCCTTCGTCGTCACCCTTTTTATACCCAAAAATCATAGGCCAAGGGGTGGCCGGAAAGTACATTGCATGATTCCGAGGGACTACGCCCTAGCTTCGCATTGGTCTCGAATTCCAATGCCTACGCGAAGAATACCGGGTGCGCTCATCCGACTCCAAATAAGGAAATTTAGAACGGGAACGTAACAATGGCTTGACCAATCGGAATGAATCCTGTTGCATCTTGTAGAGCATGTTCCCCGGTGATCCTGCTATCAAGCCTTTTTGCGATTTGTCATTTTTTACCCGCCTTTTTACCAAAAAACCGTGATTTTTAGGTATGCTTGCCGATTACGTCGAGATGGCTTGAGGAATCGGAGTGAAACCTCTTGCATCTTGTCGAATATTTCTTCCAGTTGGTTGCGTAAAAGAAACATTTCGTGATTTGTCATTTTTTTCTTTCTTTTTTAAAAAAACAGACAAATTTTGTCTTGCTTCTTACTCCGAGACGGATGGACCAATCAGATTGAAACTTCTTGCATCTGGAAGAGCATTTGCCATTTGGTCCCATAACAAAACATTTGTCCTTAGTTTGTTTTTTACCACTTTATATCACTTTTTATCGCAAAGAGCGTACTATTTCACGTATGTTTGGCCTGAAATCAATGAAATCCCTTACATTTTGCTGCCGTACAGGTTTTCGCGATGATCACATTTCCAAAAATTTATGAATTTTTTACATGTTTATAACTATTGCTATTGCAAAATTCCTTTTCTTTGCTGAAACTCGGCACAGAATTAACCGATCGAGATGGAATTTTCCGCATTTCATGATAGATGAAGTCGTGATGTTCCCATTTGGAAAAATGTATGGACACTTCCATTGCTTGAAACCATTGTTGGTGCAAAATTGCTATGCTCTGGTGTAGCTCAATAAGGAATTTACCAAACGCAATCAATCCTTTCACATGTATTCCTGATAATCCCATTTGCAACAATACAGGGTGTCCCAAAAATGTTGAATGTTCTTGAATGGGGTGTTTTGGGGGTTTTTGTTTCTGGAATATCTCCTTAACGAAGCCTCGAACAACATTTTCGCTAAGAAAAAATTGTTTCAAATCGCCCCACCCCCCGGAACCACCCTTTTCAAGGACCTCCAACGTGTTTGGGTCATCCTATATATTGTTCATAATTATTGTTATTGCATGAAACCTATTGGTTATAGATTGCCTCTAAAAAAAGTGAAATAAAATAATTTTTTGGAAAAAAATTTAACCGATTTCGAAAAAGGTGCAGTGAAAAGCATGAAACAATTTCTAGTTAATGTATATGAATACGCACTAGCTCTAGATATAATTGCTTAAAAGTATGGGAAAATGCAGTGAAAAGTGTGAAATAATTTCTATTTAAACTTCATTGTTATTCACCGTCGTTTGATGAATTTGGTTAAATTATTCAATACATCATATTAAATGCAATGCACATTTTTCGGAGACGGGGCATAATGTAAATTTACCGTCCTAGCGAATTATCGAGGACTGTCTGGATTCCAAAAAGATCGATATACGTCAACACGATTCGCCTGTCTCTCTGACAATGTTGGCCACCACGGAGAGCGACGTGGTACGCAGAGACGTAAACGCCTGGAAATTTTGGCGTCCAAAATGTTCTCCGAAGATGGGAATACGTAGAGCGTCACCGCTGACATACGTCACGTAATCGTCATCGACGCGTGCGAGAAATATGTTACAAAGCTTCGTGCTTCGTCTGTTTCGAACTGCGAGACTTCTTGACTTTCTTGTGATTCACCAGTTTCACATAAAAATCTTTGTTTCCTTTAGACATCGGTATTTTCTTCGTCTGCGAACTGGGAAATTTCTTACGTTAATTTTGTCAACTCGACAAAATTCTGTTCGAGCAAAGATACCGAACAACTACCTACAGACAAAAGTACCAAATTTGGTTTAACTATCTGTCGAAGGAACAAAAAATATGAACTGTAATTATTGCTATTATACGTATTCATATTCATACAGTATTTCCATGGGGAGAGTTTATACATTAGCAGTAATCAATATTGCCCCCCCCCCCCCTCCCCACCAAAAAAGCCCCAAATCTACTCAAACTATATTTCCGTGTACATACTATATACATTAACTATTAATTCCACATAGACAATAAACATGTGTACATTGACAGCATTCAATATTGCCGCCTCTACCAAAAGCTAACCCAAACCGGAATTGAAAATTTTTTCCATCTGCGCCGCCTCCGAAAAATGTGCATTGCATTTAATATGATGTATTGAATAATTTAACCAAATTCATCAAACGACGGTGAATAACAATGAAGTTTAAATAGAAATTGTTTCATGCTTTTCACTGCATTTTCTCATACTTTTAAGCAACTATATCTAGACCTAGTGCGTATTCATATAAATTAACTAGAAATTATTTCATGCTTTTCACTGCACCTTTTTCGAAATCGGTTAAATTTTTTTCCAAAAAATTATTTTATGTAAAATTTTATTTTTGTATATTTAATGATATTAAACACAAACTTTTATTTTTTCACGTTGGATTATGATTTTATAAGAATAACTCCTGTTACGTCCCAGCTCGCCTGAGAGTTTTCCTTCGATGCGGAAAAAACAGATTTTAAAAATCTTGAAAATTAACGAACTTCTCTCTTACGCGTATAAACAATTGCTTGTAAAATTTAAACTATTGAGGCACTAACGAAACGAAAAGCGGTACAAACGGGTACTAACGATTCTAAAGAATCAGAAAGAAACAGATTTCAAAAATCTCAATGTCGAGTGCTGACCATTTTTTGAATTTTTTTCAATTAATTAATTGATGAAGGTACAAACGAAACTATTGAAGGTACGATCAAGTACTAACGAAATACTATCATTTTCTATAAAAAAAAATTAATTTTTGAAAATTCGGGTGCCAAGTTCACATAGCTTGCAATTAAAGAGTTAAAGCTCACCTTATCTATACTTATTATAAGGTCAGGAACAAATTTGAACGAGTTTGATATCCTTGAAGCAGACAACTCGCTGCAATAAAATTGTTCACCTGAAAAATTAGCACAATATGATATAATCGTTAATAATGCAATCTCAGCGATCATAAATTATAGAAACTCCTTTATTATCGATTTCCTCGCATACAGTCTTCGTCACATTGATCGTTACAAAATTTATCGTGACGCGAGCGAACATCACATGGCGAGACAGTCCACTTATTTCGAGTAACAAAGAGATGCAAAAGGTGAAACACGAATTTGACAGCTCCGTGAAGATAAGTTTAAGTCTGCACGTGCGAACGTGCGATTTGAACATCACGAATACTTTCTGTCGTTATTACAACTACATATAAATGGCAAGTCCAAGTTCGCGCAATCGCTTTTCCAGAATCCGTCAATGAACGTTGAATAACCTGAATAAATTCTCTATTTTTCTAGTTCCATGTTCTCTATACCAGAGATGGGCAAAATTTAATTGGAAAAACAAACGACGCTATACAACATTTAATTTTCAACGTTAATTCCATTAGAATATTATTCAGACTGCAATTTTTGTTCGTCAAAAAAGAAATGGGTTTTTATTTATATAAATAATTTATTTTTATAAAATTATTTACTATTATTCAGTAACCAGAACTTTATTCGATACTACAAATAGATTCAATAATTGTTCTGGAATAAATTATCCAACTTAGTCGAAAATATATATGAAAATAAATAATTGTTTATTTTTCACTGGTTACGCAACATCTTCAATTACATGAGTATTTTGCCAATTTCTGCTTTATAGTATTATTTTTTCTAGCTCTACTTTTTCTCATCTTTTACCTTCCGTTTTAAAAAACTACTCGTTTCATTTACATTATTTCGAAATTTTCTTAATCTTTTCAATTTTATTCTTTCGTTAATTAGATATAATTGAAAAGAGCATTGTCCTCAAGTCGAAATCTAATTAAATGCAAAGCACTACTTTCGGTTTGTAGTTAATACTGTTAAAATTGGACAATATTCGAAGAATTTCGAATAAATATTCAATTAAGATAATTCGTTACTCGTAAGCACTTCGATCGATTCATTGACGAATATCGAAGCGATTCGCGTACAGGCCTTGCCCAAAGACACTCACGCAGCTCGTGTGATTTGTTTCGATGAAGAGTGTCGGAATCAACAATAAAAATCAACGCGAGGTGTCGTCAAGTATTGCTTCGTTTATAAAATAATGCCAATGAATACAAACGTTCGACGCAAGAAATGCAACATTCTCTAAGAGATAATTTTAAGAAGTAATAAAAAATAGTACGGTTTGAACATTTCTTTCTATACAGTATGCAAACTAAACAAAGACTCATAGTTAACTAATATCATAATTTGAAACAATAAAATAAAATTCAACGTAGTAACGAAAATAAAGTACGAAAAGAGATTAATAATACTTATTTTTACAAGAACTTTCAGAAGATTTTCATCGTCCACGTTGAAGTCACTTCTTTTAAATAAATATGCGTCAACAAAGATTCGTACGATTGTACGAAAAAGAAAGGAGAGTAGAAAATAAACAGAGTTTGACTCTTGAATGACACTGCAAGCAGTTCTTCGGAAAAAAAAAGGAATAAACAAAAGTAAAAATACTTTGTTTGAAAGAAAAGTATCGCGACACCACCAATAGTAACGATAAAAAAATAATTTCTAACGTAGTAAACGAGCATCGTTTCCTTCGAGACCAATGACACGAGCGACAATATCTCGCGTATTCGCAACATACATGTACATATACATATATATATTTTAGCGATTGTTTTAATATAATATATATATATATATATATTTCACCGTTGAACGGCTAGCTGCCTATGCAGGGCTGGACGGATGCGACGCAATAAGTATTTCATTTATAATTTGTATCCTCGTACGAGGAAACGCTACATTAATTGTAACACGACGAACAAGTATACAGAGAGAAGGAGTAAGAGAGAGAGAAAGAGAAGAAAGATTAAAAACAAATACATAGAAGGAAATACGAGGAAAAAACTATATCACGTATCCTGCGAATTACATCATCGTGCGCAATATATTAAGTTGCTACAGAAATTCTAACAATGTTTATCGGATAGAGAGATAAACAACTGTTTACATGAAAATTTCAAATATCGATTAGAGGATAACATTGATTATTGGATACTCGTTAAGTAGAATAAAATTGAAATTCAACATTCTGGAATGAAATGCTTTACAACGAACGAATGGAACATTAAGCGTCTAATCGAATAAATGTCTTGAATAAATTATTATGCATTGGTTTTATTAGTTGTATATTACTTGAGTAAAAGTTTAACTATCCTTGATCGATACAAATACAACGTATATTACTGGACAAATGTATCCGGATTGTATTAGGTCGTACCGAAAGTTTCTTTCGCGAGTTGCACTCAATTATTTTATGTGGTCGTGTTTATATAAATAGACAATCTAATTTCATAGATATTCATGTTGTAACAATAATGGAGCAAAATGAATTGTGCACAATTCAGTAATGTAACATAAAACAAAATATTGTGCATGTATTACTTATTAATAAAGCAAAAGAAACTTTTGGGACAACCTAATATTTACAGATGTATTCAATTTTGTAACTATATTTTTTATAAATTTATCAATCACATTTTTATTAATTATGAAAAGCTACTTCTATTAAAATTTATAATATAACAAGTTTTATATTTTTATCAAAATTCATAACATTGAACACGCTATACTTTTATTACAATTTACAATACTGAACATTATATTTTTCTATGAATTTGTCAATCAATGTTATTAACATTTCTAAATCACTTCTTCGTTCCTTATACAAAGCTTTTTAATTCCTACAACTTATTTAGTCTACCAAGGCAATTTATTTATCACTTTCTTTTATACACGTTATTGTATAGATTTATTTTTTTAGTAAATTTTGGTGTAAGATGAATTTTTATTTAGAATGTCTTCGTTAATGAGTTGTAAGATCACTTTGTCTTTCTATAATGTGAAATGCATTCCTTGTGTTATATGATACTTAACTGTAGTATTATTTATAAAGTACAAAAACCATTTAACGAAGATTGAGATTGAAGATACAAATATGTTTGAAAAATCTGGCATGTAACTTAGTTCTCGGTATACGTTGCCTTTTAAAAATTTAATTCCAACTTCAGGTTTGAATTTCTGCACCAACCTAAAAATTACGGGAATGTAACGAATGCAAGCTTTTGTATTTGTTTCCAGTTTCAAGTTGATGAATTTTCTCATCATTCTTTGTCTTCTGTTTCAGTCTTGACGAAATAATGGAATCATTCGTCAAACACTCGATTCAATATTCGCCAAACACGAAATATATATGACGTTCGGGTTCTTTCATAATAAATGTTAAATTACACGGAGTTTCAAAAGAGGAAGAGATGCGAAAAATCACTATAGAATTTTTCATGTTAATTTCTATTTTCAACTAGCAATTCCATTCTTTTTGTTTTAAATATATACATTTACGAAACTTTTGGATAATAAAATAACGAAATAAAACAAATGTCGCATTGTTGTTTAACGACTTCTAGAAATATTTTATTACTTTTCCAACAAATAAGAATCAAAATTTAAACCCTTGAAAATAATAATAATTTACTTTGACCATAAAATAATTGAAGATTACCAGGTTATTGAAGGTTATTTGCATTCGTAAAATATTCTTTAAAAACATTAAACGACTTTGTTACGATTAAATCCTCTTTAAAAGAAATGACGGAATTAAATTTTATCGCATCTCTTACTGTTCAGCTAGTATAATGTTTCGCACAATAATATAATTTCGCAAGTGAACAATTAGAAAGAGAGTCTTGATGGAAATACAAATTTCATTTATTCGACTGTTTTATATTTACCGTTATTCTATGATGTATTGTTAATAACTAGGATCTTCAATAAATGTAAATAAATGTTACGTCTGAAATCACGTCAAATAAAGAGAATAGACTTTCATAAAAACTCTCTTTCCAATTCCATAGAATTCAACTTAATTAAATATTCCATATTTCCGCAACAAATATCATTCACTCCTAAATTAAATATCTGGTACACAATTAGATCTACGCTACATACTCAAAATAGAAACATAGAATATTCCCTTAAAATCACTCGTCAAAGACGTTTTCAATCAAACGATACGTCAATTCTCGATACCAGTAACGAGATCGCGCTCGATCATTCTCGCGATATCACGCTTAAAATAGATGGTTAACGATAATCCGCTTTTGTAGTACAACATTCAATCATCCGTGAATGCAATAGCGGTAATGTGATACTAGTACATCTGTGAGCCGAACGATGTTAAACACAAAATCACGTTTTCTTGCTTCTGATCGTTATTGTTGTCAGGACGTTCGATTTAAAACGGTGCCACTCGTTGCCCAGTTTAATTAAAACCCGATTGCGCACTTGGGCTTAATTAAATCCCGTTGCTGAACGCTGTGGCACTATCGTTAACAGAAATACACTGTATTTATTTAAACAAAATGTTCAAACATCGAATAAAAAACAAAACGATTTCGATCTATTGTTTGATATATAAAAATAACTCAAGTTATCTTTAGCCGATAAACAATGGATAAATATTTTGTATTGCGTAAATTCATCGTTTAATAAATAATGAATAAATTTAGTATATTATATATCTTTATATATTTATCCACTATATATATTTCTTCGAAGTGCCTAAATCTATTCGACGAACGATGTACATGTGTATTTACCTGTTATTCATCGTATAAAGATAACACAGGCTATTTGAGTATTCGAATAACTGATAATGGCTGTATTTGAATTTTTTTTTTTAATCATCTTTTTCAGCAAGAGTCAGGAAGGATTCCCATAAGAAGCAATACAAAATTCAATATTTTTTTCCTGCAATCATATTGGGGTGTAACGTTTTAAATGTACACCTTGAAATTGGTAAATCAAAACTAACAAAATGTACAAAGGTTTTAACAGTTCTATTAAAGACAAACAAAATTGGAATTGAATCGAAATTAGTTCGTAAATTAAATATTTTTATTTTTTAGAAAGCTTCAGAACTTAAATTGTAATGTCATTGAACACGACTGGCTACTTTTTGCAATCCCCAACAGCTTCATTTGATTCGAGACGTCACTATTTCATTGTTCCGCGGCAACCTTAACTATTATAAGCAACCTTATCAAGATTTTATTGCTAGCAGCGACGATACATTTAGAGGAATAAAAGAAATTTCAGAAATGTGCCATCATATCAATTGATTTCAATAATACAAGCATTAAATTCAGTTTAACAATACGACTCTGATCACATTAATTGGTTTATTCTTCAAATGCTGTGAGGAGTTCGAAGATTTTAAATTAAATAAGAAAATAAGTTTATATAGTGAAGAATTAAATATAGATTTAAAATAATAACAAATCAGATTAGGAAAATAATCGAAGACCACGATAACACTAGTTTACACCCAAAATGTACATTCAATGCCACAATTTTTTTCTTATGTATTTTGGTCTACCAAACTCGAAAATCGTATGAAAAAATTTTTCTATGGATAGGTTTTTTTATATGAATTTTTGAATTTTTTTCCTTTTTTTTCTGACATATGTTCACATTTCAGGTCATATCTCGAGTTAGAAGCGTCCGATTGAGTCGCGCAAGACTCAAAGGTCTTTTAAAGGTAATCGAATTTCCAACAATTGCTTTTACCATTATTTTCCAGTCGGTTCAATAGTTTAAGTGTTACGAGCCAATATATATGAGAAACTTTGATTCTTTCGGCTAAAATCAAACACGAATATTTCTTCCATCGCTATGCAAAAATAGAAATTGTCAAATTATGTCCAGTTTCTTATTGTTTACGTATAGATCGCACTTTTACGAAGAAAACAAGCTTTTGTTGAAGAAAATCTGTGGATAAATACTGGAATTAGGAACAATTGAGTAAAAGTACAAAAATTCCAATTTTAATCTGTTTTTGTATTTTTTTCCTATTTATATAGGAAACATTTATTTAATTAATTTCGATTAGAAATAATTTCGGCCTTTACTTTGTCTTTTGTTATTCGTTGGGTTCGTTTCTCTGATGAGGAACCAAATGTAGTCTCCCAACATTCTTTCATCCCAATATTCTTGATAGCGCTACTCCATGGTTTTTATATCTTGGTGAAACCTTTCGCCGCGTTCGTCACTTACATCGCCAAGATTCTCCAGGAAAAAATCCAAGTGAGAATGTAAAAAATGAATTTTGAGCGACATATTTACGCCTGTTGAAATTAAAATTGAAATTAAATATACAAATTTTTCCATTTTTTCAAATCAAATAGAATAACAATATATATTCCATACTCATTTTTGCATAATTTATCAGCAAATCTTCAACAACTTTCTTATAATTCATACTCTGCCGAGCCAGAAGCCCTAAACTATTGAGTAGCGCTATCAAGTATATTGGGATGAAAGAATGTTGAGAGATTACATTTGGTTCCTCATCAGAGAAAAGAACCCAACGAATAACAAAAGATAAAACAAAGGCCGAAATTATTTCTAATCGAAATTAATTAAATAAATGTTTCCTATACAAATAGGAAAAAAATACAAAAACAGAGTAAAATTGGAATTTTTGTAATTTTACTCAATTGTTCCTAATTCCAGTATTTATCCACAGATTTTCTTCAACAAAAGCTTGTTTTCTTCGTAAAAGTGCGATCTATACGTAAACAATAAGACACGGGACATAATTTGACAATTTCTATTTTTCCATGGCGATGGAAGAAATATTCGTGTTCTATTTTAGCCGAAAAAATCAAAGTTTCTCATATATATTGGCTCGTAACACTTAAACTATTGAACCGATTGGAAAGTAATGTGAAATGCAATTATTGAAAATTCGAGTACCTTTAAAAGACCTTTGAGTCTTGCGCGACTCAATCGGGCGCTTCTAACTCGAGATATGGCCTAAAATGTGAACATGTGTCAGAAAAAAATGGAAAAAAATTCAAAAATTCATATAAAAAAAACCTATCTGCAGAAAAATTTTTTCTTATGATTTTCGAGTTTAGTAGACCAAAATACATAAGAAAAAAATTGTGGCATTGAATGTACTTTTTTTTTTTAATTTTGTAAACTAATGATAATCAATGACCAAATATAACGAAGGTTGATGAAATATTTCACGAGTCTTTTCTAAATCGGTATTGTCATATTCGCCTATAAATATATCAGCGTACATCAGATGCGATGCTTTGAGACGAAGGTTGCAGCGTTCTCAAAGACGTCACGGCGCCATTGGAAATTGTCGTCGAAGTAATCGATCCTTCCCCGTCCGTATACTTGATCAGTTTCAAGAGGGCTCATTTCCTACCTTCTCTTGAACGTCTTCCCACGCGATAAGACTATTCGGCCGAGGCTCGATTAAGAACTTTTTAATCGAAGATCATTCGGAACCCTTCGGCCTCACACGGATCAAGGACAATCTCTCGTAAGGACGACCCTTTTACGGAAGTTTTCAAATAATCACTGAACGACCGAGAACCTTATAAGAAAACTTCTCAACGGAAACTGTGCTTCGTTACGCTTCTAAATTAAGACTTCATCGTCGAGGATCGTTAACATAGAGTTGTTAGAATCTTGTGATAAATCTCTGAAAAGATGTGGCGCTGGCGGTCGAACACATGGTGCTTCGTAATCCCCAAAAATGTGCCTCCAAAAAGCCGAAACAATCGATAGTATTTTTCGTATTTCTCAAGTTTAGTAAAATTTTAAGAATCAATGATAAAACATATTTCTACATGAATTTCTTTCTTTTTATTTCGTAGAGTTGATCGGGTTGGGTTTTATAAGGCTCGAATACGACACCCTCTACCTACACCGAATGTTGCCTTCTCTATATGCATCATGTATATTTTGTTTCTTGATGAACTTGCAATTTGTTTTGTTTGATGCATAAACTCTTTAATGAAAAATACGTAATTCATTACTGAATATCTTCCATGAATTATTTCAACAATTTGTAATAAAAAATAATGTGGTCAAAGTCGCGTTTGGACTCATTTTCGTCCAAAAAATTGCACCAGTTCGTTGCTAATAGTTACAAAATTTGAATTTGCATTCGTAATTGACACATGCGTAGTCCCATTTTGAAGTTATCGTATGCATTTTAGATGTTTTCAAAAAATAATATCCATTTCAAAGCCTGAATTAAAGATGAGTATAGCAAAACCGAATTTCAAGCATAATTATCTACATATACACTTCTTCCATTGTTCAGAAGTCGTTGTCAGACTTCCTCACCAGCATATTCACTTTTTCGATCCAAATAACTACATCTAAGTAAGTTCTGTGACTTGTATCTTGACAAATCGTTTAAATATTTTCTTTCGGTCGTTTTGAATTATGTTGAAGTTATTATAATAGCCAAGAGAAAATGAACACGTCTTTCCTAATTGTGATATTCCATTCCATAATAATTGTTTAACGAAATAACGTTTAGTTTTCATATTGGAATAATATTGAGAGAAGCTTATTATTTTTCATAGTTTTAGTAGTTTCAGAAAATGTACATTTTCTGTGTAAAGATACCAGCGATGGTATGTGTCATTTATGATCTTGTGTCAATAACAGTATTTCCGATAGATTAAAGAAATAGACATTCGATTCGAGAAAAAGAAAAGTCTTATTACATACGAATGTTAAAGACGAAATATTTCAAACTCATTATAATATTTACCTCGACCTATAAAAGCTCTTACGAAACAAAAAGATTAACGAAATAACATTAAAAGATTCGATTTAATTTAATGTACTCGAATAATAAAATAGTAAATATATCTTTTTTCGACAAAAGAATTTCTTATATGTTTAGCATAAATATCTAACCACGACATGTACAAAGTAACTGAACGAATTTCTATATTTGCAAAAATATTTTGATACTCAGCAAAGATAGTGTTCACAATGCGCCACATATTTTCCAGGGACATTTTGATAATTGTAATGACAAGAGGATCCGTTCGTAGACGATCAAGCTGGATCATCCCTGTATTCCATCAACGTTGAACACCTGCACGGGATTCGCAATTGTCGGGTATTGGTACGGGAGAAGATTCGATCGACGCGTCCATTAATTTTCGTGATCGAATAATGGTCGTCGACATTCATTCGTCTCGTGTCAGTCGAATGAATTTGTTTCGGAGCGAAACGCGACGTTCAACGATGTCCCACGAGGACGTCGCGTCGACCGCGACTCGCTTCCGCGATTCACGGAAAGATTCGTCTCGGCGAAGCGCGAGATTCCTAGACCTCGGTGGAGTGAGTTTGGATTCGCACCTTCTTCTGTGACCCATTTCTGGAAAGGGTCGGACTGTGCGCCGAGAATCCAGGATTGTGGATGCCAAGCGGTTTGGGCTTCTTCAGGGAACTTCGAAGCGGCGAAGCCGCGCTGCCCACGCTTCCGGAAGTTGCCACCGAGGCCATTGAACCGTTTCCGGCGCCGCCGACGTAAGGTTTGCCGCTGGCATCGGTCATCGAGATGGCGCCGCCTGAAATCCAACAGCAGATATTTGTTTATTTTATATCCTTTTATTTTATTTCCATTGACTATTTGATACAAATATTATAACTAGACTGCAGATTTTAATGCAAATGCATGTTTTGATAAGTCTAATGTAATTATATTACTTTCCATCTTACACATATTTTAGTTAAAAGACATATTTATATACATATGCGTTACATGCGAAGTCGTTTTTTGAAGTAACATCTTGGACTTTGACGAAATCTGTAGACTTTATTGATATTTGAAAGCATCTCAAAATATTTTCGAAAATTTCGAAAATTTCGAAAATGATCGAGTTTACAACTATTAGGTCGTCCCGAAAGTTTCTTTCACGAGTTGCACTCAATTATTTTATGTGGTCGTGTTTATATAAATAGACAATCTAATTTCATAGATATTCATGTTGTAACAGTAAGGGAGCAAAATGAATCGTGCACAATTCAATAATGTAACATAAAACATAAAATATTGTGCATGTATTACTTATTAATAAAGCGAAAGGAACTTTTAGGACAATCTAATATTTGAAAACCTCTCCGTAAAGAGGATAAATAAAGCTATGTACTCATAATTTTTTAAATTTTGAAAAGAGTGCGTAGTATAAGAACAAGGCATTTGTTTAAACCAATTTATTGAAAAAAACAATTAAAAAATTGTTTTACAAACAATAAGGCGTTCGTATTATTAGAGAAAATTCTTTTTTTCCTATTAAGATTTCAGTCACTCTTAAATTCTAACACAGAATTCAAACACCCTCACATCACCTCCTTGCTCTTTCCGTGCTTACAATTTACGCAATTTGTCTTGGTCTTGTAGGGCTTCGCATCGTATGGATGTTTCACTTGAGTTTCCAATAGAGCTTCTGAGGAAACTCTACGCAACACTGGTACGTTAATAGAAATGGGAAGGATGCGAAATATCAACAATAAATAAATAACTAGTAGAATTTGATTTAACGAATCACACGAGTCAAAAGTATATAAGAAAAAAAATAATTTAAAATATGCTTTTATTTATAAAATCCACTAAAAAGTAGAAAATAATTTTATTTCCCTAGTTGCAAATAATAAGTAGATTTTTTAATAGTTTCGGTCCATGGTTTTATTTTTAGTGGCATTAGCCTACATATACTACATATGTTAGGAGAAAAAAATTAATAAATACTTCGTTGTGCATTTTATAAATAGAAGTATATTTTAAAAAGTGTTTCGTTTATACATTTTTTACGTTTGAACGTGCATGGACTTTCTATTAAATGTTTATAATCACTGTTATTGCAAAATTTCTATTCTTTGATGCAACTCGGACAGAAATTAACTGATCGAGATGGAACCATTCACATTTAATCACAGCTGATTTTATAATCTTCCCATTTGGACAAATTTATGAATTTATTAATATTTATAATAGTTGTTACTGCAAAATTCCTATTCTTTGATGTAATGCGAAAAGGAATTAACTTTGAATATTTAATTAAATTTGTCATTTAAATTTGAAATAGAAATTGAATTTTAAGCAAACAAAAAACGCTATATATTAATGGATAAAAAGGATTAGGATAAAATTCAAAGAAATTCTTTGGTAAGCTTGAAAATTACCTTGTAGCGAAAAAGGAATATTCAGGAGAGTAAAAGATTCAATTCAATTCAATTCAATTGATTCGATTCAATAGCTATGGCCATCAAAGATTTATTTCAAAAGATGGATTAAAGCATCCTCGTAATAAGAAGCTTTTGCGGTTTTAATAATTTACTATAAATTAAACTTCCAGAAGGAATCTTGAATAACCTTTTTCTTTCTTACAATAAAAGTATATATAAAATTAAAATTGAGCATCGATTTTTTCTTGACGAAGGATAATATGTTTGGAGGTTTAATCAAAATACACGTTTTTCACGAATAAGATGTTGAATGTCTCATGGAATTATAATTCCAATTATTTCAAGTACTTCGGCTATGTGTTACATGCCTTGCACTTAAAAGAAATATTTTAATTACAGCGAGGTAGATAATTACAAGAGGGAACAGCAATGATATAATTTCAACAATTAATCTCGGAATTTTTCATTAACATGCAAGACAACTAGGATCACGTTTACAACAGCATAATATTATTCACAGCCCGATTCACGGGTCTTGTTTCTTTATGTTACTATTCAAATATATTCCTACTACTCTATTCTCTTTTTAAATAACCACGATTTCCTTTATCATTCTTGATTTTACAATTTAATTTATTATCGTTATATGCATTCTTCACGAACCTAGCATATGTTTTTCTTCAAATTCTACCTATTTAAAAAGTGGTCTTAAACGAAGAATGTCCGCAAATTGAACAGCTCTCGACTCTTTATTTTATCGATGATTACAGCAAATATTTATTTGATAAAAATAGTATTTAATTGTTATAACCCGTGGTGACTGTAATAAACAGAATTTACATGTATAACTTATACTTATAACTTATGCAAATTATTCAAATGAAAGAAAAATAATTCAATATTATATCGTAAAAATAGAATCACCAGATAATTTCAAATGATTAGATTAAGTTAAATAAAGTTATCACATATGGAAATCATAACAGCTAGACATTTATTTCAATAACGTGAATTTATGGTGCCTTACACTTTATATACCTCTACAAACATTTTAATAATTATGTTACAATAATAACAAATTCATGCCAATCTTTATTGCTTAAATTTCTCCAGTATTTATATTGAAATTAATGATGAAAGCAAACGTGGTAACTAGCAGTTTATAAGGAATCACTAAATAGTTTAAGCAATTCTCGGAGAAGCAGGAATTTTGACTGCCTTGGAGTAACGTTCTCAAAGGACTGTATTGACGTTCGTGCACCGTATCCTACGCGGAAATTTGTCAAGACTTCCTTTAATTGACTGTGCGACCGACGCACAGTGGTCCGAATGGGCGAAAACCTGGCCAAAATGCAATTTTTGAAGTTTCGAACACACTTTTTTCAATATTGTCCGTGTGTTGCATACATATGAGTGCATTAAATGCCGTTTGAAATTTAAAAAAATAGTAATCGGTTACTGATATGCAGAGGTTCAAAGATGACGAAATTTCATGCTCCTTGATATCGTGAAAAGTGGCGCATGTTTATTGAATCATAGAAAGTTTATCCTCAATAGATTCATATGTAAATCATTTTACGATAAAAGTAGATGTTATAAACATAAACTTTCCTCAAGAACAAAGTAAAATATCTTTGGATTCACTATTTTAATTCCCTTCTCAATATGGTATAAATTTTAGTTATCTTTCGATGAATCGGAAGGAAAACGAAGATGATAGTCACCGAGTGACACGGTCTGTCAAGTTTCTTGATATAAAGTAACATGTCAGGTATGATATCCAATTGAGAAAACTTGCGCAAATTTGCTCCATTTTAAGTTATTTAAATTTAAAGTGCCAAGTAGGAATATTTACAATCTGTCCAACCAGCATAACTTGTTGATATATCTGTAAAGGTTAATATATTAGTATAAAACTTAATATAAAATGAAAAAAGAAGTATGTAAAACACTAATACGTTTTTACTTAATAATGGATCCGAGATTATAATTTGTCAAAGTTTCGGTTACAAGCGGCTAGATTAATGTAACCTACTTTTGAAAGATCTACTTTTCCATTTATTTAAACGAAACTGAAGACTAAAAACAGCATTCTTTATTCTAAAATTTATGAATCTTGGTCAGCTTATCATGAAAAAGCAGTAGTGGCGTCGCATCGCTTTGCGCCATGCTTACAAGGAAAGAAAGACTGTTTACGCGGCATTAAAACAAACCTTATTATCCTTAATTTTAATTTAACATTAATTTATTATTGTCATTTCTGACAATTTATTCTAACTATGTTGCCCTATAAACCTAGAAATCCTATTTCATAACAAAATTCATAATAATTTCATATTTTTAATATGCATGTCGACCATATTGGATCTGCCATTTTGAATTTTGCAATTTTGATACTAGATTCGTAATTTGCGGCCCAAATAACCATAAAATACCAAGTTTCATGAAAATGTAACAACTTTTTAATATACGTGTCGGTTATATTGGATCCGCCATTTTGAATTTTGAAATTCTGATACCAGATTCGTAATTTGCGGGCCAAATAACTCTTAAATACCAAGTTTTATGAAAATCTAATAACTTGTAATATACATGTCGGCCATATTGGATCCGCCATTTTGAATTTTAAAATTCTGATACCAGATTCGTAAGTTGCGGCCTAAATAACCATAAAATACTATGTTTCATGAAAATGTAACAACTTTTTAATATACGTGTCGGCCATATTGGATCCGCCACTTTGAATTTTGAAATTCTGATACCAGATTCGTAATTTGCGGCCCAAATAACCCTAAAACACCAAGTTTCAGGAAGATCCGAAAACTCCTTGTAATTTTGGCCAGGTTTTTGGCCATCCGCACCACTGTGCGACGCAGCCAGTCAACACGCAGATTCTCATCATTCGAAACGTAAAGTGTTTGCGGAAGAGAAATACTTCCTCCGCGTTTCGTCGCTCGTTTCCAGTCCACTTTGCTCTTTGTTTCACGCTTCTCCATTTGAAATCCTCTTCTACGTGTATCCCGTTTTTTTTGCCTTTAGCATATTGACTGTCACGCGTACCACTTTATTTGATTTTCTTTTTCGACTTTCGCATACTTAAATATGCTTTGTATAAAGCCTTAATTAAGTTCCTAAAGGATGCGAATATTATACTATAGATATGCCGCGGAAAATACAGATATAAACATATAAAAAACACGAACTACTTTAAGAGAGAAATTTATATTTTGCTATTACATGTTTACTACAATAGTACGGGTATCACTAAGACGTTGTCAGTATTGTTATTAATTTTATAATTTTATATCGTAGATTAAAAAAAAAAAAGAGAGAGTGAAAGATTAAGACTAGCATTCATAAAGGGGGATAGGAAAAGAGAATGCAACTCTCTACACCAAAAGCAAAAGAGTACAATTTGTAGAATAAGGAGCAAGCGAAAAGAATAGACTAGGAAATTAGGATAAAATGTAAGCATTAACTGGCATAAAAATTAAAATAACACTAGCGAGTAAATATTAAAAAAAAAAAAATGTACAAATAAAACAGTATTATTGTAAACCGTCAAACAACCAGCGTCGCGTAGGAAATAAGTAAATAGAGTAAGCAGTTAGATATAAGGAAAGAACATTGTGAAAAGGAAATGTATTTATAACAAAATAATTTGTTACACAATAAAGAGATATAGATACATACATATGCCTTGTATATTTTGCTTTCTTTATAAAAATTTCGATTTTGGCTTATTTTAAGGGGACCAAATATTTTGGGGTTTACTTACCCTGTTGTTTTTATATCCAATAAATATAATTGAATGCACAACGTATAATCTGATATTATGGGAGTAAAACAAAATAAGCATATTTTTCGTTACTTGACCTTAACGGTTTCTCTATTGTCAACGTATTCTTTCTTCTTTACGAAGCTTCCATTGTCTCTTCACTTCTTCTAACTCCTGTATACCTTCTCTATTTTCTCCCATCAACTTGACTTCCATCACACTCACATCTGAAGACATTTCTCTGGCATATTGAGTTTCCATCAGCTGCCAAGCGAAGGTCTCTCCTTCGTGTTACGCGGTAACCATTTCTCGTGGGAGAAACCCTCAAGGGCATCCTATTGACGTCCTATCGACATTTAAGATTCATTCTCGTAGGACGAACCCTTGGCGAAAATAGAATGAAATATTCAGGAAGTTGGTATAAAGCGATTTAAAATACAAGGGGATCCGCATTTCAAACCCACGTTCTTGCAGGGATTTGCGCTTTTAAAATTACTAGAATTCTAATGCATTCCAGTGATTTCTGCAATCTATACGTATATACAGTTTTATATATCGTTTTAATACACAAATAAAGGATAATTCGTGTTTCTAGCTAAGAAGGATATATCGAATCATTGATTTTTTTAGACCAAGTTGTAAGTCTTATTTTACTGGAAATTCTGCAATTTGACAAATATATATTTTGGAAATAGTAAATAAAAGTGATAATTATAAATAATCCGTTTAACACTTTTATATAAATTAGTTAAAATTATGATTTTACTTTATGGATATTTTTTACATTTCTTGAGGAGTATTTAAGTTGGAAGAATTCATATCCGTGATTATTTATACTTTTATCTCTTTTTTTTTTAGATGTGTTACACAGGTTACTTATAATTAATGCTTTTATTTATCACTTTAAGAAGTACATTTTTAAATAGTTTACATAGAAATAAATATTTTGGAATTTATTGTTTAGTGAAAACCGCAGAAAACCATCTCTACACTAATTCTATGAATCAAAATTGATTTTAACAAAATATCCACGTTTGTTGAAGTTGGTGAATACTATAGAAATAATTATTTTTCTATACCGTTCTGCTTTGTCAGAATGTCGTGTGTAACCTTCAACGTAACCCGTTTAACGTGGCGCTCCACCGCGAAGCCATTATTAGTAGATAAATGGATGTTTCCCTCGTTAGTCGCATAAATGACATTCCGATGAGAGAAGGCTTTTCTTTCGCGCTAAAAACTAGAAGTTTCTCTTTATTCTAACAAAATCAGCATTTCTCTCTTCGATACTAAAAATATATATTCATAAAAGAAATCTACTAAAAAGATTGGTACGTCAAACGATGGCGAAATAAAAGTAATCTTTGATAAATTGAAAAACTTAAAAACCATAAATGTAAGTTATGTCAAAATCATGTTAACTCAAAGCTTAAATAGACAAACTCTATATATACATTGCATATAAATGTTAAGAAAATTTCGACATATTCTGATATTTATATATCTTTGATTAAAACAATTAATTAATCAAATTAATACTAATCAAAATTATTAGAAGTGATGTTTGTTGAATTCGAATCAATAACGTTGATTTTACTTATCATAGAGGAACAATTTGTAGCCGTAAAAATAAAATAAAAAATTCATTCTTCACCCTGTTCATGGTTAATAAATAATAACAGTCTTTGTTTCTGTCTAAGATATTTTGCTTTAAACCTTCGAGTTTTATATCCTGTTCTTCAAATTTTAGATTTATCTGGTGTCTTAAAAAAAAAAGTATAGTAAGTGGACTACAACTATCACCAATTAAATTAATATTAATGATCGCATTGAATATTTTACTAAAATAGAACAGTAGTTACATATACGAAAAATATAAAAGCATGAAAAAGAATAAGCAAAAAAACAGTGAAGTTAAATTCCACTAGACTTTGTTTGTATTAGGTTGTTCCAAAAGTTTCTTTCGTTTTATTAATAATTAATATATACACAATATTGTATGTTTTATGTTACATTACTGAATTGTGTACGATTCATTTCGCTTCATTACTGTTACAGCATCAATATCTAAGAAATTAGATTGTCTATTTATATAAACACTGGCACAGAAAATAATTGAATGCAATTCACGAAAGAAACTTTTGGGACAACCTAATATAATTAATCATACTATTAAGTGCGTTCTTTGGACTCTTGCAATGTCCTTCGATTATTTCTTTCCTCCTTATTTCCTTTCATAAGAAGTGCACGTCTTCAAATAAGCGATGAAACAAGTTCTGTCGTAGAAATATTAAAATATCATGTCTTCTTTTAGAGAACACGCTCCAAGTTGAAATTTGAATAAGTTTTTCATCGTCCATTAGTTCGTAGCGAGTGTAGTTCCAACTTTGTTTCTCCTCTTTAATCAAATTTCATCGTGGTACGTATCCTCAAGTTCCGTGACGTTAAATTGAAACGAAGTTTGAAATATGAATTAAGAAGACAAACGCACGGACACAAACCTGCATTTGATAGCGTAATCTCCGTGGCATTAAACTACGAAACTTCTGTCACAATTTAACCGATTATCTACTCTACACTCGAGACGAGAATCTACGAATTAGAATTAAATGGCAGGAAACCGAAACGTACATCATTTATGACTTACGTGTCCTTTACAAACATTATTCTACGATTCGCGTGTCTCTTTTCATCATATTACCGTTTGCATATTTTTCTGCTATTAAAACGATCGTAAATTAATACCATAAAAAGCTACAAGAAAGTAAAAAAATATGTGAAATCGAAATGACCTGCCAGTACATGGAGGTGTTTTCCAGCACAGTGCAATGGCGACACTCTGTAACATAATCTAAAATTCGGTGCTTTCCAACTATGCGCAGCTAAAATGCTGTGTTAAACAGTGCTGACGTTCAGACCCTAATGACAACTCATGCAAAGTGACTGCTTCGCACTTTGGCGGTAAAATGAAGAAGCTAAATAGCGTATCTGCCATAAACCGAGACTGTTTGGAAATTTGCCTAGATTTCCGCGGCCTGGAAGTCAAATGCTTGGCGTGGCCAGCTAAGGCATTCTCAGATCATCAAGACCCATACTTTCTCTCTCGCAGGCTTTTACATAATTTGTCAATTTAAAACTCTTACGATATGAGTACATTTTCATTGTATTGCGTTTTAAATGATTTCTAAGGTCATTCATCGACACCGATACCTTTCCTGTCACAAGTTTTCAGATAATTTGTCAGTTTAAAACTCTGACAGTATAAGTACAGTTTCATTATTTTGCGTTTTAAAATAATTCTTATTCATCGACACCTTGACCTTGCCTTGACCACCGAAGTGTGGTCTGGGTTATGTTCAATTAGGAATCGATTCGATATCGACTGTCGGCGAATTTTAGAACCCAACATTGATTATCTTTAGAACTATGTGTTCGGATATTATTAAAGAATTCCATAGTATGGAAGTCGATATCGAAAATTCCCGAGTCATGGAATTCGAGAGTAACTATTAAAAGTAAGCGTGACCTTTCCTTCTATGTTCTGAATAGTCGAAGATACCCGTTAAAAAGATTTTGTTTCCTTATTTGACAAATTAATTACTTTAAAGTAAAAAATATAGATAGAAATTTAAATTGTGTACTGTATGATCCATCTTCAATTATGCAGTAGTATTTGTGTAAAGCAATTTTGAAAATGTAGATGATGTAATAAGAAATGTATTTAGAAATAATGTCACTCATAACTCAGACTCAAACTTCAGAATACTTTCGTTGTATGAATTAATAAATAAAATATACAATGATTGTTCGTTCACTCCTCGTTTCATCTAAATCATTCGAATTGCAGGAATTTGTCGAAGAATTTAAACGCTTACTCTGAAATTCTAGACACGTGCTGATAGCGTTTCCTAATGTCCCGTTCTCTGTCACAAAATCTTATCTTCTACATAATCTTTATTCAATGTTAAAGGAAGAGTAATCCGTACATTATACAAAGAAGTTTTCAATTTATCTAAGAAGAACAAATTTTTATTAGCGATTATTATATTGTAATTTAGGAATAAAAACTTAATAAAGTGTAAATGAAAATGGAACCTGTGCAGATAATATACAGGTAGTTTTAACCATTCTTCGTGTTTTTTTTTCAGAAGTATTAGGTAGACTGGAATGGAATGGAGACTAGTAATGTCGTTTCTTTTACATTAAATTCAAACAAATTTTTGATAAATTTCTATTTTTAAGCAATTATGTAATCGTCCTCGTTATCAACAGCCATCTAGTGTGCAAATTTTCAATGACCGATAAAAATCAACGAGCTGTTGAGTGATAAACAAGGATTTAAAATTGCAAAAACGACATTACTTTCCAGTCTACCTAATAAATCAGTTTAATGTAGATGACAAAAGTAGCGTTCGTAAAGGGACGCTAAATATGCGTCAGAAAAATCATCTTATAAAAGAATTTATATTATTTTCACGCTGTTTAGTTATGCGTTAAGCAATCAATTATACTGAAGTAGCTGCTATGGAGTTTCTTGTGATCTTCATATATTATATTGATCTATGTATACATAAATGTATGCATTGATGCAGTAAGCACCATGCGGTTCTTGAAATCAATACGGAGGGTCTCGCTTCGGGTTCTAGACCCAGAATATTGGGATTCTTCCCATTTTCCTTCCTTGGGCCTAGAATCCTAAGCGAGCAATTAGCAAACTTTGAAGCGTTATAGCTTGAAAACTAATGAAAATCGTGTAAATACATTAAAGGGTAATGAATTCGTTTTGAAAAGTACTATCGCGTGGTATAACAAAAAATATATAGTTCCATTTGAAAAATGAAACTTGACCATCATATCTCGCAAGTAAAGTTATAAGTTGTTACAAGTAAATACATATGTTGCGAATTTCGTTGTGTTTGATCTCATTTTTATCAGAAAAATGTCAGGAATACGATGGTAACAGTTTTACAACAAAAACGGTAATAATAAAAAAAGTTTGATCGTTGCATTAGCATTGTCTCATCGAGATATCCGATCCCGGATCACGTTACTGTCCATTTATCGTAGAGAAACTTGTGCATTTAAGGAGACTGCTAAATTATACACATGTATGAATATTTACAAGGTTATCAATGATTATTTGTTTATTTCTATTAAATTTTAATAGTTCCAAGAGATGAAAGGAATTCAATACTCAATGAACTCACCGTTCGTAGGTTGATGTTCCCGGTAGCCAGGATTATTTATGGTGGCGGCATGAGGATCAGCCACAACCCTAATTTTCGTCGGATCACCACCTCGTCGAGCATAAATACCCTCGTATACCGCGGTGACCAGCACGCCAAAGTTCAAGGCGATAGCAGCTAACTGTAACAACAAATTTTGCATCCTTCGTTTAACGGAACTGCCTCATCGGTAATTTATAGCTTTATCACGAGAACGCCCACGTTTTTACATACAATAAATTACAATGATTGAAAGTGATTCCATTTCTCTTCGCAGAATCAATTCTCTACGAGCATATGTATTAATATAAGACATTAAAGGTACAAATAGGTAATGTTTTTTCTTTTTAATTTTAAAAACATTGCCATGTACTTACTATAATCTAGAGACGCGGTAGCGTCTCGATGCCAAGTACATGAAAAATTATAAGCCACCCGTATATTATAACGTGGCGCTACCGCGTATCTTTTACTCGTACAACAGCAATTCCAACCTAACCTGAAAATTCTTTCATTAATATCTCATCACGCCTGCAATATTTTCTAAATTTAAAGGCATTTTTCTCATGTAAACCGCATATAAGCTTTCGAATAACACCAAATTCAATAAAATCGATCTTAGCATAACATAGACATCTTAAAAAATTTAATCAAGTATATTAATGGAACTAAGAAAAAATCTTTCCAATCATTGAACTGTCACGTCATGTGCAAGTCTCGTAAGTACTCATTGTCAGTTACGAATAAAAGCGGAAATGGACTTAGTAATGGATTCGATTCATAAATCTCCATGGAATTTACAA
This sequence comes from Hylaeus volcanicus, assembly GCF_026283585.1. NCBI lineage: Eukaryota > Metazoa > Arthropoda > Insecta > Hymenoptera > Colletidae > Hylaeus > Hylaeus volcanicus. The sequence goes on from NC_071976.1 coordinate 14,668,582, forward strand.
AGCAGACAATTTTCCTTGCACAATACATACAGTGTGAAAAGTATTCCGTGCTGGAACGTACGATTTGTCACGAACATGGATTGAACAAATCTTTCATCGTCCTTCGCACATTTATCATGGAGTAATGTTCGAAAATCACTGAAACGAATTAAATGCAACGGAAAGTTACCATCAAGCCAGATAGTTAACGAGATTTTGAGTTTGTCGAAAAGCGCTAGTAATCATAATGCGTGATGATTAATGCCGGCTCGATAAATAATATTGTTCAGGACACTCGTTGCTTAACCTCGACCATTGGTTATGTATATTTATACACGGACAAACGGCATCGTTATTACGGGAAACTTTGCCGTGCATAATTGCTAGCTTTTCATTAGTAGAATACCTACAATTAACGAGAGGAGATAACAATGGGTTTAATTAAATGGCATGGAGATGAACGGTGTCCTGCAGGGGAACGCTTAAAGCAAGCAGTATTCACTAGAAGTGTAGATGTTTTTTTTTTCAGAATTACAGAATGCCCAGAAAGATACCGTACATTAATTTACTTTTTACATGAAAGATAAGGTCTAAAGAACATAGTGCACAATAGGATACATTAACTACAGAGGGCAAAGTAAAGAATTTGTTCTAACATCTAAACACTCACATGGTAAGTAGAAAATGTTTATCTATAAATAAAAATTGTTTGAAGAAACAGTCTAAAGTATCTTCTATGACAAGTCAAATGTATTAAGTTTTTCCACACGTATGCGTTTCGTAGTATTAAATAACATTAAACATCTATCCAAAATGCAAAAGAAAAATTTTCAGCTCATTTGGCATAAACTTATAACAATAAGTTTCATATCACTGAAAGGGTTGATGTTCCTGTTATTGTATTTTTTCTGTTATTCTTCTTGAATAAATAATCGTATAAATAAAAAATACAGAATACAATTTAGCAAGGCTTCATTTTTAATGAAATAATTTTGAAATTTCATCGAGGACGCGTAGAAGCGGCTAACAACTAGTCTGATACGACGCGTCTGTCCATTACTCACCGTTTCCACTTGTATCAAAGTCTGTAAACATTGACGATGGTGTAGTATGTTTTGCTTCAGCTAATTCTGACTAATTAAGAGATAATAAGTTCGTACCATATCGTCATTTGTGATTACGAACACCAGTGCAAGTAGAAATAATGAATAGTGAACAGACCTGGTAACCAACAAGTTGCACTCGATCGCACGTGTACTTGATGAATATTCAAAAACGATATTTAAAATACTCAAATGGATCTAGTGTTATTAACAATTATAAACAAAGACCAATTATCCAGTCTACATTGAAAAGAAATATAATTAAGTCATTCATTAATAATATAATTAACTAGCTGTGTCCCGCGGTTTCACCCGCGTGGAATATCGGCTTTTTATTTGATGTCGTTTGCATTCGGTCGCGTGTTCCTTCGTGAATCAGTAAGTGACTGTCTTTTCTTAAATTTAATAAGAATATCTTTCTTAAATTTAATTGCATATGATCCTTTTTAGCAAATTCCTGGGCAAATGCTTCCAAAAAGAATTTTGCATTTTTCAATATTCATTTGCTTATAATTGTTAAACTAAAAAGGGGTAAACTAAACAAGCGAAGATTCCAACGGGTTATTGATGGACAAACGTTTGCAAAAAGAAAATTTCAAATTTTTTAATATTGCGGATCCAGGTTTACGGCTTGTGTCGCTAGCCAAACAACAGCGGCGGACCAGCTGCTCCAAAAATCAATATATCGATTGGACGCTAACGTATGTATGCGTACGTCGCTCGGCCAATTTTCGTCATCTTTGTTTTAAGCATCAACTCACGCAAATCTATTAAATATTTGTTAAAAATATTTTTTTGTCAGATTAAAGTATTAGGTTGTCCCAAAACTTTCTTTCGTTTTATTAATAATTAATATATACACAATATTGTATGTTTTATGTTACATTATTGAATTGTGTACGATTCATTTTGCTTCATTACTGTTACAGCATCAATGTCTAAGAAATTAGATTGTCTATTTATATAAACACTGGCACAGAAAATAATTGAATACAACTCACGAAAGAAACGTTTGAGACAACCTAATACTTGAAAAATCGTGAAAAGTATTACATGGGACTCCCTGTATATACAATCTATTTTGCTTATATTACCTCTTTAATGCAAATTTAGAAATTTGTAAGGTGTTCTATTTTTTTGTCTCTGATTGTATCATCTAAAGCTTCCGGTATAAGCCGTATTCTTGAGATAAGGTACACCGATATTTTGCAGTTAGCTTCTTCAGAGATCAAATGATCAGTCAATATCAGTGTATTGCTTAAACCTTTAAAAAACCAGCTGCAGTGTTAGCAAAGTGTTGAAATATTATATGTAAAAGACGTGGCTTCCGGAAGTGTCTGTTTGCATAAACCATTACAAATGTAATTTTTCGTTGCTCTGGAAAGTTCAACAATCATACATGTCTTCAACATTTCTATCAACGATACCACTAGTTTTCAAAATAAAAAAAAATGTACATTCAATGCCACAATTTTTTTCTTATGTATTTTGGCGTACTAAACTCGAAAATCGCAAGAAGAAATTTTTCTATGCATAGGTTTCTTTTATATGAATTTTTGAATTTTTTTTCGATTTTTTTCTGACATATGTTCACATTTCAGGTCATATCTCGAGTTAGAAGCGTCCGATTGAGTCGCGCAAGACTCAAAGGTCTTTTAAAGGTAATCGAATTTCCAACAATTGCTTTTACCATTATTTTCCAGTCGGTTCAATAGTTTAAGTGTTACGAGCCAATATATATGAGAAACTTTGATTCTTTCGGCTAAAATCAAACACGAATATTTCTTCCATCGCTATGCAAAAATAGAAATTGTCAAATTATGTCCAGTTTCTTATTGTTTACGTATAGAAGAAAACAAGCTTTTGTTGAAGAAAATCTGTGGATAAATACTGGAATTAGGAACAATTGAGTAAAA
>NC_071976.1:14671979-14699427 GCF_026283585.1 Hylaeus volcanicus
GGTTCCTCATCAGAGAAACGAACCCAACGAATAACAGAAGACAAAGTTAAGGCCGAAATTATTTCTAATCGAAGTTAGCTTGCTCGAAGATTGTTTTCTTCGTAAAAGTGCGATCTATACGTAAACAATAAGACACAGGACATAATTTGACAATTTCTATTTTTCCATGGCGATGGAAGAAATATTCGTGTTCTATTTTAGCCGAAAGAATCAATGTTTCTCATATATATTGGCTCGTAGCACTTAAACTATTGAACCGATTGGAAAATAATGTGAAAAGCAATTATTGGAAATTCGATTACCTTTAAAATGGCGTCTTGCGCGACTCAATCGGACGTTTCTAACTCAAGATGGCCTAAAATGTGAACGTATGTCAGAAAAAAATCGAACAAAAATTCAAAAATTCATATAAAAAAAACCTATCCATAGAAAAATTTCTTCTTGCGATTTTCGAGTTTAGTACGCCAAAATACATAAGAAAAAAATTGTGGCATTGAATGTACATTTTGGCTGTAAACTAGTGTACCTAACAGAGCAAGGGGAATTTGAGTGTTTCCATTTAGAATTAATGAATTGTAATATTATTGTTTTAAACACAGTACGACGTAACACAGTGGTATTGTGTTGAAATTACGTAAGCACGAAGCAACCTCATTGTTCACAATCGTTTGTTTCAAGGGGATTCTATTCCCTGTTTTCACAGCTACACTAAATTGACGTTGCGTCTCCTTGCGAAATATGCTCGATCGTTGAGGAAACGGAAGAGGGAAAGGTACATAAAAGGTCGAAGTAGAAGAGGTACTTGATTAAGACGCACGATACACTGGGGACGTATCGTTTCACCGCAACAATTAATTCGCTGTTGCTTTTACTCCTCCATCATGTCCGCCATGTCTGATTGACGAGAAATGGGATAAGAGGGACCGAAATAGGGAAAGTCAAATAAACACCCCGGTGACAAGTTAATTAATAACGTCGTTTCCAAGTCCCCTTTGTTGATGGCCTTTTTATATTGGAAACCAAATGAATTCGTGTTCAGTATACCGTACAAAATATCTAATAACATATAAAAGAGAAAGTCATTAAATTAAATGAAAGGAAAATTGATGGCGATGTTCCAGATTCACAACCTCAACTTCGTCAGCACAATACTTCTGCTTCATTACTGGGATTAATGTTTATTTTATTCGTACGAAATGAATTCTCATTAATTTAATTAATATATTATCAAATGTATATTACATTTTTAAGTAGTTTTGGTACAATTAATTTTTTAACAAAATTTTTGTTACCGCTATTTGATGATGAATGAGACCATTTGTTCATTCGTTTAAAATTCCCAAATACAGTCAGTGTAAGAAGTATTCGTACGGCAACCAATTTAAAATAAATGGCTCCTATACGAATACTTATTACACTGACTGTATATGTATAAAATAGAAATATTTCAATAACTTTGAATGCTGCGTTGGATATGCCTTAAATTTGGTTCCCAACATTTGACAGTTTTTCTAATTATGTAACAAAATGTGGTTACATTTTATATTCTAATTCTTATCAGAAATTATGACGATTAATTCGTATGTATTAGTAAAAAGAAAAAATAAAGGAGGAAGGAACATTAGCTGTGTGCTGAAAAGTAACTGTGATGTTGATAATATCAAATTATATTGCTTGACAAGTTCAATAAGAATTTATTTTTTAATAAGCAAGAGCTACTTACGTAATTATTTTTATTACTGAGTGTTCTCGTTTAAAATGTCTGTGTCTAAAATTACAAAACAAGATCGTAAAATATTAATTACTGCGTCACGTTTACGTTGATGTCATGTAATCCTTGTTTGTAGTTGATAAACTACATTTCTTAAGGTGTCTTCTTAGAAAGGAATAAATCGTTCGATGATAAAATTTTGTCATGTTTACATACTGTTTCATTATCAGGACAATCTTAAATATTTCAAACACATTGTTCGTTCAAAAAAAAAGGAAGAAAATATCACAAATTGCTTATTACATTTTTAAAGTCGTGTTCTTCCAAATTTCAAGGACATCGTTCTTCGTTCTAATATGATATATTTTCATTTACACAACATACAACTTATCACGCAATAATCTGCATACAATATGAACATTACACATATACAACCATTATTCATGTGTATATATGTACATATATATGTCATATATACCTTCATGATGAATGTAAAACTCTGTACATTTATTGCACTACAACTTTTACGTAGAATAATAATAATTTTTTAAACGCGCCACAGTTGTGATGTAACTGGAAGAAAACTACTGTATAATATTTACAGACGCATATACGAGTATTTTCTGAAATACGTTTTCCTTGTAAACGGATTTCCAACGATTACATGTCTTTCTAGGAAGCAAACTTTTTCGCAAGGCTAAGTACAAACCGTTACTTCAAGAGTTCCTCTTTACGTGATAAGATAAGGTAGAAAGAAAAAAGACAAGAAAGAAACGTGTGTCTCTGCAAGACGTATGACTCGGGGTTCTTTCTCTGCTTCGATCAAATTCAGTCGATGAGCTACCTATATTCTAACTTTTCCTCTTCTATTCTCCTTTGTTTCTGCTGAACGAAAGGTCGACGGTAATGGTATTGTTGTTTACACGCAAATACTAAGAAACCCAAGAAAATAAATAATTGACAAGTATTTCCGTTTAATATTTGAAGAAAGTTCACTGGAGGATTCGTGAAAAACATTTGGATAATACGGATCCTCAAATTTGTTTTAATGTATTTAAATAACAATAATAATAATATCTTAATTTATTTAAATAATCATGTTTGTTAATTCAATTTTTCTATTTATTTGATTAAATCTTTAAAGTTTATGTCAGTAAATGAAAAGATAACAGAGTTGAAAAAATATATTTTTAGGTATCAAAATAAAAAAGATTTACGGTTTAATTTTGAATAAAATTATTAACAATTTTGTAATAATAGTTGAGAATAGATGTGTTGGTACTCGTTTCTTCTTCGTTAAGAATTTTCATTAATCGAATTAACACTGGATATTGAGTCGAGTTTACAAACACTTTGTTATAGCTCTCGGTCATAACTGTGAGGTTTTCATCGATACAATGATATACAATGTAAATCCTGCGAACCTAAAATTATATTAGAAGATTAGTTTACATATTAGCTACCAGCGTCCTATGTGGAAAATATCTAAAGGAACATTTTTTTTAGGATTTTATTTTAATGACATGTGATTATTAAAATATAATAATGGAACCAAAATGAAATGCCCTGCGTTTTTTGTAACATTTTTATTAGAGCTCCCATTCATACGCGTACACGCGTATACGAGTTTCATGTGTAAGACGTAAAGACGTGTAGAAATGCGTGTAGGAAATATCCGTCTCCATATTACACGGATACACGATTATAATTATTCTTAATTAATTTTTGAAGTCAATAAATTGCAAAAAAAAAATGAATTTATTAATTACACGTGTAGGTGAGTAATTATCACACGTGTTTTTTTATATCCGTGTCTCGTAAACGTGACACGTGCACCCGTGTATCGTATTGTACGTGTTTTAGGCGAGGACTCTAATTTTTATATCGTATTATGAATACAAAAATACTACATCCCGTTATAATTTACTTCGCCACCCTTGTCTGGAATATTTTCAGATTTTTATTAACAAAACTAATTTTATGTCACGATATTTGTCATTAAAACAAATGTTTACAAAAGACATTATAACAAATAAAAATTTCGAAAAACTCCAGATTATTAAAGTATTGCTCAATAGTAAATATGAAAAAAAATATATACATGTCGAATTGAGTATCCTCCTCCTTTTCGAAGTCGGTTAAAAATAAAATTTAAATTTCGAAAAGACCAATAGCTTAGTTTTTAATAAGCCAATAAAAATGGTAAGGTATGCGTATATTTTACTGATTACCTAATTTAGTTTATTTCCAATAAAAACGACTCCTTTAATTTTAATTTACATTTAGAGCACATAACTCTATTGATCTCACGTTATAAAATTTGTTCATCTTATATGAAGTATAACAAACAACGTATTTCACGATCGGTGCATAACAGTTTTCCAAGGAATACAAAGGTTAGTGTCTCAGCTTTATGGCGTTATAAATCAAGGATGGATTTTACCTTGCCCTGTTTCTGTTTGTTCATTTTATCCAGTTCAATCTCGTCCTTGGCCTTCCGTAGAAGGCTCCGTCTCTTCTTTTCCATCATTTTGGATTCTGAACTATGCGATACACATGCAACAATTGTCACGTAATAACCAAAGAGATTCTCTTATATCATTTGTACACGATTCAGTATTCATGACACGGCCAGATGAAATATGGAAGTTCCTTTCTCATATAAATTCATAATCCATGGACACACACGTTTCCCACTTATTTTAATCGAGAACTGCTAGCTTTACCGTAGCTTAATTCCTACCTTGTTCGACACGATTCTACAGTAAAATAACATTATGGAAATATTGTTAGCAAGCTGACTTTCTACGTACACTTTTAATTAAGTTGTTACTTGACTTGTTTAGATATCTCAAAAACTATACTATAAACATTGTTATCGTCGAAAATACTGATAGGAATAGTTTCTATAATATATGTATACAAATTATACATTTTTCGTGTTGCCAATCGTTTATACAGTGGATGTAGAAAGTATTCGTACACCGATCAATTTTCAAAAAAACTATGTAAAATTGTAATTTATTAACTTATTTTTTATAAACAATGACATTCTACATATTCTCGGTAATCTCTAGAATAGATAGATTACAAAGAAAATAGCTATTTATGTAAGTTGCGAAACTAACAAGAAAAAAACAATTAATCGGTAGAAATATTGAAGCAGTAAGTATTCGCATAACTGTTTAACTTTTAAAACTTCATTAAAAAAAAGAAATTTACATTAATTTACAAGTATATAATACTTCCTTCGTAGAATTTCCTTTTGATTTTATAATTATTATAACTTTTCTAAGCATTAAATTAAATAAATTATTAGTTATTCGAAGTGGGATCTTTTTCCATTCCTCTATTAGAACCTTTTTTAATAGTACTTTACTGGAAATTTGATGTTTTCTAATTCGTACGGAGCAATAAACTAATGTGTTTGCTTTACAAACTCTGCTGTAAATGGTTCGTCATAAGAATCGCACAAATACTTATTGCTTCTATACTTTTACCCACTTTTCGCATATTTTTGTTAATGTCACAAATTCTATTAACTAGTAAATGTTGTTTGGACTATATCTATCTTAGAGACTTCCGAGAATATGTAAAATATCAATGATCATAACAAAATAAGTTAATAAATTAAAATTTTACATAGTTTTTTGGGAAATTGATCGGTGTACGAATACATTTTACACCGACTGTACATACGTAACATTATGCGAAAGTTTTGAACTTGAACTCGTAAGAATATTAATGTATATTCTTGTAGAATTATTCCATCGTTATCGAACGAATTTTAAATGCCGATTGAAATTACAGTGAAATTACATAAAAATTCGAAGATTAAAATAGTGTTCAAAGCTTTCGCAACACACTATTGAGGTAAACCCAACCGTTTTTGAGATATCTTCTAACAACGATTAAATGAAAATTCAAGCAATAAATGAGCTAGATACAAATACTTACTTCCACGATAAAATCTAACGTGACTGGACTACGATCAATCGTATGCTATTCGAACCAAACGAGGGGCATAATAATTACAAGTGACGATCAAACAATGGACGCTATAGAGTTGTCTCTAGAGGCTATGTTCACCGATTAATTATTCGCGTGTTAAATTAATCATGTGCGGAGCCAAACGTTTCGAAATTTTCGCGATTACGTATCAGTTGGTTAATCGCCATTTCACCACTGAATCGTGCGACAGTGTCGATAGATAAACGTCGTATTCAGTCTCGTGTTTCGAGCCGGTCGTACACGAGAAACGGTGACCCGTTTAAGAACTTTCACTGAGAAGCACAACAATTACGAAACGCTACTTTTATTTCCATGAGTTTCAATGAAGCTATTCCTCGTAGCACCTGCTAGTGTTTCGATAGTCAAAGTCGTTTTTTCACTCACTACAATATTATGTAAATTAGCATGAAAAAAGAAGCGAAATAAAACAGGTCACTAGAAGGAAACAAGTTTGACGACGAAATGGAGAACGAGGACTCGCGTTGGCTAACGATCCGCACCAAAACGTTCACTGAGGGTCCGCCAATGTCGTCTCATTGTTTTTAAAGTGCCCAACAGTCGTGGGTGCTCTGACACATACTAACTACGGCCCCGCAGGGGGGCTTAAGGAGACACCTGCGAGCTGTTCCTGATCAGGTGGCCTTTTAGTATTTAATTCCCCGATCGCGCGCGTATAAGTTTTCAACGTCATGAATCGTTTAAAGCTGCGCGTAAGATTCGAGTCGTTAGGATTATCGTTAAAATTCCATCGATACTTAATCCTTTGCACTTGGATGTCCTCTTTGACGGGGTATCGTAACAAACATTGTCAGTGATAGTCAGCATGATAAAATTGCATGATTCCTTCAAGTTTTTTATTCGAATGACATGAAAAAGCAAATAAAATTATGGTATTTGTATATAGGTATACTAGGATAAAATGAGTGAAAAACTGAGCGAAATGTGGAAGAATGACCAAAATTTTTAAGTTGACTCTCAAACAGCATATAAGACACCCTTTTTCCATAACTACATCTTTTTGGCCTTTAGTTCTTGACTACCTGGCAGATCGTCTTGCCTCCGGACTGGCTGTTGATTTAGCTTTCTCAAGATACCTTCTCGTACCTCCATTTCATCTTGACACTCGAAGATCTTTTCGAAATACGATACACGTCGATATACGATGCACTATGGTGCATAACTATAGTATCGCTATAATTTTCGTGCGTTTTGTAGATTTAATTAATAATTTCTATATTTAATAGTATCACATGAAAGAGGCTAAAAATATATTATAGCAATGATAAAACGGCGAACATAACATTTATTTAATACACCTAATAATAATACTACAGATATTTCATGGGTGCACAACTATAGCACCAATGGAATTATAACATATTAACAATATTAAATTATAATGCAATGATTAAATTATAATTTCAGCGAATAAAAAGGAATGATTTAATAATGAGTAGGGCCTCCTTTCTTCTCGATTAACTCAAAAATGCGACTTGCCATACTCCCAACTAGTTTTTTCAACATTTCATCGTTAATTTCATTCCAGGATTTTAGTACAGCTTCTTTTAACTGCGAAATGCTCGAAAATTATTGGTTGTGTGCATAAATACGCCTTACCATCGTACCCCATAAATTTTCCATCGGATTTTGATCCGGGGAGCATGCTGGCCACTTTAATCAATTTATATTAAGTGTTTGAAACCACCTTAGTGTTGCTCGACTTTTGGATATTGGGGCATTATCTTGTTGATACGTCCAAGTAATGTGGTTCTTCGAATGAATAAACGGCAACAAATTGTTCTCAAATATTTCAATATAGTCTAAACTATTCATTCTGGATGAAGGAAACGCTAATTCCAGCTTGCCACTCGAGCAAAACGCAGCCCATACCATTAACGTTCCCCCTCCAAAATTGGTTTTAGAGAAATATTTTGGATCTTTTCGTAGGTCTCTCCGATAACAATTGAACCCATCTGGGCCATCGAGATTAAACTTTTTCTCATCGGAAAATATTACCTAACGAAGAACGTTAAATGGAAGAAAATAATGTCACCTCTTAATTTGCCGATTAACATTAAACTTACACGATCCCAGTTTGTATTCATGTTTCCGCGGGCGTATTCCATTCTTGCTATTTTGTGGGATTTAGAAAGAACCGGTGGTGAAATTAGTTTTTGTCTGGCAATGTTTGAATTCCTTCTAAAGACGCGTTGAATGGTCCAACGCGACACTTCGAGTCTACATTCCGCTGCAATTTCCCGACAGCTTTTCAAACTATTGCTCCCAATTTTAATAATCTACCTCTCAGCACGCAGAGACAGTTTCTTCTTAGGTCCTCCTTTTTCATTTTGGCCATATTTCGACGGATTACGTAAAAAGTTTGATATTACTTTAGGGGATCGCCCAAGTTTATGTGCAGTTTCCCTAATTCCCAGTTCTAGTTTGTTGTAAGCTAAAATTTCATCTTGCTCTTTCTCAATAAGATACTTATTACGCGTGCATTGTATTAATTAATAAATACAACTCTGAATTAGATGAAAATTTGGTGACAAACACGGTTGAAGTGTGATGACAATGAAGGTGGTGCTATAGTTTTGCACCGATTCTATAATGTTTTTCGACTTTATATCGATATATGCTTAGACTACTTCAGTATGTTTCCTCTGAAATTAATTATTTACATCGCTTTTTCATATTAGCCTATTAGATATGAAGGTCATCTATGGTCTTTTAAATGGAACTGTATGTTTTTGCTTCCGTATCGTGATAGAGGATCTTCAAAAAAGTTCAACGATGTATTACACAAGGTGATTTTTCTTCAACTATCTGGATTTACTTAATATGCTTAAAAGTTAGTGAATAAATTCTGTGGAAGTGTGTGTCACGTTACGAATTGTAATTTGAAATTATTTTGGTTTGAAACTATTTGGTTTTATGCTCGTCGTATTGTCCAGATTATGTTCAGCTTAATTTGCTCGGATTCTGTCGTGTTTCGATTTCGAGTTGCTAATTGCTTAATAGAGCCATTAACGATGTCATGCAGTGATAACTACTGCGATTACGCGCGGTTCATCTGGTTTCCATGCCTACACACGACTCGATCGGTGACGTGTTTTGTTTTAACAATGAAAAGAATTTCGTAATGGAATACCGTTTTAACTAAACTGGACGCGAAATTGACGTTCGCACCGTTGTCAGCGTAAAGGAATATTGCGGTTATTGGAACACCGCAAGCGATAACGATGATGATACACCTCGAACGTCCACTATTATCGCAAACCAATGTCCCGGATTTCTCCTTTGCCGCAGACGAGTTATTACAACAGTAATTGATGAACGACGAACGTTAATTGAAAACCGTGACTTCTTTCCAACGGCGTTTTGCAATTTGTCGTGTTACATTTAACTTAAAATAACGTAATTATATGTAGAATGGCGCTCGGTGTAGCATCGTGAAAGAAAATGGGTTTAAGTCCAGTCACGACAGTTTTGAAAGTAGTCGTTCCAGAACAATCAGAGGGGTTCCTACTAAATTAATTAAAAATTATCAGAGGTCATCTACAGTAGCGGAGAAAAATATTACAGCAAACATTTCTTAAAATTTCGTTGTATACCCTTTTATGTATCAGTCTTCCGAAGTCAATAACATAAAATATTCCGTGTAACCATGATAACTTGAATATAAAGTTATATTTGTATGAATTTACATGTATATAAGCTGTATATATGTTTACGCATTGTGTATAATTATATTTATCTTAATTAACACGTTCACGCCGGCGAATGTATACCACCGGTGGCTCACACTTATACTACTGTGATAAAAAAATATTAACTCTTCAAATAAAACACAAACGGCTTATTTAATTTTTCAAATTTATTTCATCCCCTTTAAAGTAGTCTCCATTGGAGACGATTCACTTTTGCCAACGTTATTTGAAGAAAGCACACATTCATGGCATAGATGGCAAAGAGCAAACACTTACGTTAATTTACAGAATTTTCACCATAAAAATTCCATACCAGATGTGATGGAGGTGATAAGGGCAATTTATGAAGCTCTGAGGAATTATGATCTGCTTTATAGGTTTGTAAAAGAATTTACAGTAAATTCAAATGAAGTAAGCAATGTGTAAGTAATGTGATTTGGAAGTTGGCACCGAAAAAGTAATTTAGCGGAATTGAAGTCCTCATGAGTAGCGTATGCATAGTTACATCATGTTTTAATGAAGGAAAAGAGATTCTATTTAACATCGTGTGAAGATTCGACATTGAACCTGGTTTATACACTGCGGTGCATAACTATAGCACCACTGAAATTATTAAGATTTTTTAAATATAAAAGAAAATTTCAAAGAAAGTACTTGGCTAATATGAAAAAGCGATGTAAATAATTAATTTCAGAGGAAACATACTGAAGTAGTCTAAGCATATATCGATATAAAGTCGAAAAACATTATAGAATCGGTGCAAAACTATAGCACCACCTTCATTGTCATCACACTTCAACCGTGTTTGTCACCAAATTTTCATCTAATTCAGAGTTGTATTTATTAATTAATACAATGCACGCGTAATAAGTATCTTATTGAGAAAGAGCAAGATGAAATTTTAGCTTACAACAAACTAGAACTGGGAATTAGGGAAACTGCACATAAACTTGGGCGATCCCCTAAAGTAATATCAAACTTTTTACGTAATCCGTCGAAATATGGCCAAAATGAAAAAGGAGGACCTAAGAAGAAACTGTCTCTGCGTGCTGAGAGGTAGATTATTAAAATTGGGAGCAATAGTTTGAAAAGCTGTCGGGAAATTGCAGCGGAATGTAGACTCGAAGTGTCGCGTTGGACCATTCAACGCGTCTTTAGAAGGAATTCAAACATTGCCAGACAAAAACTAATTTCACCACCGGTTCTTTCTAAATCCCACAAAATAGCAAGAATGGAATACGCCCGCGGAAACATGAATACAAACTGGGATCGTGTAAGTTTAATGTTAATCGGCAAATTAAGAGGTGACATTATTTTCTTCCATTTAACGTTCTTCGTTAGGTAATATTTTCCGATGAGAAAAAGTTTAATCTCGATGGCCCAGATGGGTTCAATTGTTATCGGAGAGACCTACGAAAAGATCCAAAATATTTCTCTAAAACCAATTTTGGAGGGGGAACGTTAATGGTATGGGCTGCGTTTTGCTCGAGTGGCAAGCTGGAATTAGCGTTTCCTTCATCCAGAATGAATAGTTTAGACTATATTGAAATATTTGAGAACAATTTGATGCCGTTTATTCATTCGAAGAACCACATTACTTGGACGTATCAACAAGATAATGCCCCAATATCCAAAAGTCGAGCAACACTAAGGTGGTTTCAAACACTTAATATAAATTGATTAAAGTGGCCAGCTTTTAAATTTTCACGATGTAAAGTTTGATCTAATTTTTCATTTGTTAAATCTACGTAATAAATGTTCGTTTTGCATCAGAGAGATGGGAAATTTAACGCTCTTTCGAATGGTATACTTAGTTTTAAATTTGCACTGTAATTTGATGGAGTTATGGCCGTTTAAAGAGTGTCAAGTCGAAAACGTAGAAGAAAAATTAAAAGTGTGTAACCGCCGAGATTGTCGGCGGGGTTGTTTGTCGGTTCGCGGCAGGACTTGAGACGCCGAATCCGCGGACAGAGCGCCTTGCTACGCAGCGGTTAGAAAACGCGACGGTTCAGAGGTAGGCTCGCAAGGGTGGCTACTCCAGGTTTCACCGTGCAGAGTTTGGGTGGTCAGCGTTGTCGGCTGTGCCACACTCGTGCATAGGCTCTTCCTACAGAGTTCCCCTTATCGGACCGGAGACTGCTGGTTTTGCCGAGTAGGGTAAAGAGTCAGTTTTGTCCGCTGTGCTCTTCGCGACTACTTGGTTCACTAGCCTTGACTGCACTAGCCCTAGACTGCCTTGACTGCAAAAACATTGCTCTTTTTGTAGGCGAGCACGGACCATGGAGAGTACAAGTTTTATGGTTCCTCGGCGCTACCTGACAAGACATCCTGCACCCCGTCTAGCTTCGAGCGTACGTACGGGGTTTTCCCCCCCAAGGTGACGTCGTTACGGGTTCCGTGCAGGGGCGACGCGTTACAAGTGAAAATACTCGAGAGTAAGGCGACACAAAGAAAATGTCTAAGAGTAATTTTTTGTTGGAAATTTGTTGTAGAGTTGACACCCTGCGTATGTCCGAACTTATACGTAGACACCCTGTATATGGATAGTTGTTTTTAGTATGTTCACAACTTTAGACATCTTTTGAACTGTTAACCCGGCATGGATGTTTAAAACGTGGTTGATTAAGATCATAATTTTCCCTGCAAAAATGGTCAAACTATTTTCTGCAAGTATAGGGCGATAAAATACCTTTTCCGTAAATGATGTAAATATTATTCATATCAACACTTGCTGTATTTTCTTTGCGAATCTCACACAACATGCTAAAAATAAATACACAATTCACTCCTTGATAAATAAAATCCTTGGTATACATTGACTTTTTCTTCTCAAATGTTTCTTGTATATTGACTGACCACCCATTCTTACAATTAATCGTATCGGTCGCTAGCTGCGTTGGGTTTAAAAAACACATCGTGAAAAGTATATGTATATTGGCAGAATCCACGGCACAAACTTATGGGATAGAGGACTTAATAATATCTATTAAACTATTGAGTTGTTGAGCAAAAGAATTCATTTTCTCATCGTCTTATCATTAGTCGAAATATTTTATTCGAATGAAAATTTTGCTCACCTCTGTTGAAAGGTGGCATCTGTTCATAAAAGTTAAGAAACCGAGCATAATCGCCTCTATTGAGGTGGCACATCTGGCCATGAAGCGAACCGCCACGTCAGGGAATTGTCACGATAAATTATAGCTCGACTATCTACAGGGTTCATGTATGAAGACGCTTCCATTAAGCATAACGCGCAACGGTTTTCTCTTCCGCGTGATAGAAGCGGCAGGTTCTGACGATGAGTAAGCGGCGAATGGTGTTTCGTTGATAGATACTAATGGCACCCCCGTTCGTCAAAACGAATCGTGAAATTGCAAGAAGAAAACCTCCGAATAGTAGTTTCCCTCGTTAAGCGCAGTATGCTAATTAACGAGATCCGACAGACGCAGACGAGTCTAATGGACGCTATGATGAGACTCGGTCGGTCTCGAAGGAAATTGGAATAGAGAAAGTTCGGCTGCAAGTGATTTATTGGCGAGTCTAAGCAGGTGTTTTAAGAGTGGCGATCTAGACGGATTTTCTTTCCTGCTCGATCGCATCATACACGTGTTTATAACGTAAAATTACGAGCGTGTTTTAGACGAAAGAACAACGTACGTCGATGTTTGGTATTGTTGAACTAGTGTATCATTTGACTATATCCTTAAGTGTAATCTTAGGGAATTTAGATTTCTTTTTGCAACGCGGAACAAAATGAATTAATTATGAAATGACATTCTTTTTAGTATCAACCCTTTGCACTCGAGGCCTTTTTCTCTGGTATCTGCCAGCAACTCGAGATGTTTCTTACCATTTTATTGCCATGAATTCTAAGCTATCTAGATTTGAGAATAAGGTCACCTTTACCTCACCGACAATCATTTTATTGACACTTCGAGCTCCAAAGAAATTAAACCTAATGAAACATTAGGTATTGTAGATTTGCTGTGTGAAACCTAATAGTGACTAAGAATCACCTCTCGAGTGCAAGGGGTTAATAATATCTATTTTATTAATAAAGTGTTTTTTCGAAGTTTAAAATGACTTTATTTTTAATCCCCTGTTGCTCGCGAAATTTCGTTTATCGCGACCATGTCCAGGACGCATCCTTCGCGATGAACGGAGGTTACCTATACAATAAAATATAATACACACAATGTACCTAAGTTGAGTTAAAATTATACGATATTAATGTTAGTCGACTACAGACAGTCGTTGAATCTAAATGTATTCGTGTGTTTCGTACTGTGAATTCTCTATTATAGTGATTTTGTTAGTATAAAATAGAAAAAACATTAAAACTAATATCATGCCACGTGGTAAAGTTCTAACTAAAGAGGAAAAAATAGGAATCTTTCAAAGAAGAGCAAAAGGAGAGAATTTAAAACAAATGTCACTAAAAATGAAAAGAAGTAGGTGTGTAATTCGTAATTTTTTAAATAATCCAAAAAATTACGGAAAGAAGAAGAGATCTGGAAGACAATTATCCCTTACTTTAAGAGATAAAAGAGCAGTTTTAAGGTATGCATCAAATTCAGCTGTTACACCTAGGCAAATTTTAGTAGAATGTGGGTTAAAAGTATTTTTAAAGACTGTAAAATGAGTTATACAAAAGGCACAGCATCTGAAACGAAAAAAATTTGCTGTTAAACCACCTTTGTCGATAGTACACAAACAACGTCGACTGGATTTTGCTCTTAATCATCTATAGTGGAAGAAAAATTGGCGGAAAATGGTTTTTACTGATGAAAAAAAATGAATTTAAATGGACCTGATGGTTGGAAATATTATTTGCACGATTTACGGAAAGAAGCAAGAATTTTAAGTCGCCGTCAATGTGGTGGAAGATCTGTGATATTATGGGCAGGCATCGTGTATAATGGGAAGACCGAAATTAAGTTCATTGATGGCAGAATGAAAGCTACTGGTTATTTAAAACTAGTACAAGAGCAGATTCGGAATCATGCTGAAAGAGTGGCTGGAGAAAATTTCATATTCCAGTAGGACAATGCAGCTGCTCATACAGCTAAAGTTGTAACAAATTATTTTCAAGGTCAAAGTATACCAATTCTATGTAGATTGGCCAGCACAGTCTCCGGATCTCAATATTATAGAAAAATGTGTGGGGTCAGTTGAGTAGAAAAGTATACGAAGACGGCAAACAATATAATTGTCTTAATGATTTGAAAGTAGCAATTCTGAAAGGTTGGGAAAACATAGATCAAAAGAATATAAAACATTTATTTAAAAGTCTATCGAAACGAATGATCGAAGTTGTTCAAAATAAAAGAGGTTCTACACATTATTAGTATTTCAAAATGTGTATAAATTTTCAGACCTTTTGTACATTCTCTTCGTCTTTTAAGCGGTGTCTTATAATTAGACTGCAGATCTTTATACATTTATAGGAAATTTGAATGTGCAAGAACTTACAAAATGCAAACAATATACAAGAATATAAAAAAGATTGAAAGTAAAGTTCATGTTATAATATTTCCAGAATAAAATAAATAATTAAAATTCAACCTAAATAGGAATTTCCAAAATAAAATAAATTCCTATTTAGGTTCAATTTTTCTAGGCACGTTCGTGAAGATTTTATTTTGCATAAAGATCCGCAGTCTACTTATAATTATGTCCAGTCAAAATTGTATTATTTTCGAATAAATTAGAAATGTTTTATCATTTTTCGCAAAATTTATGAAGTTGTTATTAAAAAATAAACCATTTTCTTTTGACGAAGTGTATTTTAATATAACTACATTATTAAGTACCTGAACCAATATTTTTCGGGGTGTCTTATAATTATGTCCACCAGTGTACATATGGGAACCGAGTAATGAAACGAAATCCGGAGCCCCGCGCAAGTGGACGAAATTTTTACAGTTTATTCATCTGACGTTTAATGTAAAAAACTAAAAATTGATAACTTAAAAATCGCACCTTGCAGCTTCGAAGTACGGTCATTGACGACGACGCGCAATCTTATAACTAACATTCTATTTCAGACAATTGTGTACGAATTGATTTGCACATTTGTGAAAAACTTCTTTAAACATTAAGGGGCTTGGAACATCAAAAAATGAAAAAAATCACTTTTTTATTTTTTTTTTTTATTAAAATTTAAGCGATTCTGAACAATTTTACGCAAAGAAAATTGAATTTGGAGCACTAGAAGTTGTAAAAAAAATTC
Organism: Hylaeus volcanicus; assembly: GCF_026283585.1. Taxonomy (NCBI): domain Eukaryota; kingdom Metazoa; phylum Arthropoda; class Insecta; order Hymenoptera; family Colletidae; genus Hylaeus; species Hylaeus volcanicus. The sequence continues at coordinate 14,687,644 of NC_071976.1, forward strand.
AATTTTCTTTGCATAGAATTGTTCAGAATTTCTTAAATTTTAATAAAAAAAATTTTTATTTAAAAGTGTTTTTTTTCATATCTGATATTCCAAGTCCCTTGAGGAACAGTTGTCTCACTAGAAGTTGTTTCGAACGCAAATTTCCCTCGATACTTTCTAACGGTGAAAATGAAAAGTATCGTTAGTTAGCAGTTACTCATTTCCAAGTAAATATTTATAAATAGTAATGGATTTTTGGTTTTTTGATGGATTAGTAGATATCGTTGAATCCTACTACGTATCTATACAAAATTTAGAAGATTTTAGATATATTTTAAAATCTAATTAAATTTCGGGAAAAAGGACTTCAGTTTTCAATTTTTATTTTTTAAACTAAGCGCCGGATGAATATCTCTATAAGGAGATATTTTAGAAAAATTGATTTGATGAATTTAAAAATTCGTCTACTTGGCCGTTTAAATTACGAGCGCGACCCTGGCAGTACGCCCCATAGAACTTCCTGCAAAAATCGTCCCGTGGTCAAAGGGTTAATGATTGCAGAACAAATGTATGCTTTTAGTTTTTACTTACTCAGAAAAAAGGCCATGACGTTTCGACCATATACATGTGGTCGTTCTCATATACATACAGTGGATGTAGAATGTATTCGTATCCTGATCAATTTTCTAAAAAACTTTTGTGTGAAATTGTAGTTTCTTAACTTCTTTTTTTATAATCAATGATATTTTACATATTCTCGGAAGTCTCTAAGATAGATATAGTCCAAACAACATTTACTAATTAATACAATTTGTGAAATTAACAACAAAAATGCGAAAAGTGGGTAAAAGTATTGAAGCAATAAGTATTTGTACGATTCTTGTGACGAACCATTTACAGTAGAGTTTATAACGTAAACACATTAGTTTATTGGTCCGTACGAATTAGAAAACATCAAATTTCCAGTAAAGTACTTTTAAAAAAGACATTAATACAGGAATTGGAGAAGATCCCATTTCGAATAACTAATAATTTAGTTAATTTAATGCTTAGAAAAGTTGCAATAATTATAAAATCAAAAGGAAATCCCTCGAAGGAAGTATTATATACTTTGTGACGGGGCAGACCTTTTCTGCCCGGCACGAGAGCACCCTGACCCCCGGAAGGGCTTCGCTCTCTCCCCGCCACACACGCCCGCGGAGGTGGTCGCGTGTGGAGGGATGTGTGGACAGCGCGTTTAGATAGGGACCTTTTCTACCTCGCGCCCTTTATGATCCCCTCCCCCGCCGCCGCGAATTCGCGAAAGCGCGGCAAGTCGCCGGTCGCCGCGCCCTCCACCCGGGGAGAACGGAGATGCAGCCGCCACCAAGGGAGGACTGGCCACCCTCCAAGGATGGACCACAAGACCATCGGCCCCGAGCTGCCAAGGGGACCCCCAGGACCTGATCCACCCTGGACGTTGGTGGCGGACGGCAAGAGGAGCCCCTCCGGATCCTGGGTGGGGAGAGCCGCGAGCCAGCGACGCGAAGAGTGCCGAAAAAGACCGACGCCGATTTTTCGGGCAAAACGGCAGAACAAAGGGAATTAACGGTTGACCATCGCGCGAGCGTCACGCCTGCCTTACCAGTCTTGTGTTATTCCTTTGCGCTTGCGATAATTATGAGTGTTTGTTTTTCTTACGATTTCGCGCTCGCGAGTGGTCGCTACCTCTTTGCAACCCCCCTTTGAAGGACGATTCGGTACCTGAGGTCCAGGACAACCCAGGTGGGGCCCACTTGTTGGGATTTTCATCTGTGTGCGCGCGTGGGTGAGTAGCGGATCGTGTGTGCGTGTGTCCGCGGACGTGCTCCGGTGCACTTACATACGACAGGACCACCCCCGGAGGCGAGAACCTTTTGCAGTTCCCTCCGTATACTTCGGTCGTCTCCCGCGTGGCCTTACGCGGTTAGAGAGTGAGTCGCGTTTCGAAGGAAAGGGCCCCTTCGAATCGCGTAGCCGTTAATTCCCGGCATAACGTTTTCTTTTGACTGTATTTTATTCTAGGGCGGATTCTTGTTTGCGAGGCCCCCATAGAATTAAGTCGCGCCGGTCAGATATTTTTTAGATATCCCGTTTCTTTTATTCTGATACTTTCTTTCTTTTTTGTATCGGGAATTCCACGTCGCGCTCCCCTTTCAGCGCCTGGTCGCCAAACCTTTTCCTTCACGATGATTGTACCGCGGAATTCCCCGCGTAGATTTCGCGCGAATAAAGAAATTCGATTAAACGTACGCGGATCAGAGTTTATTTCCTCTTCTGACCTCCCTTGAGTTTCGCTCTCCGCTAGAGCAGCCGGAAGGACGGAAGTGACGGACGCGTGCACTTGGAACTGGCGCCTAAAATTTTTATAAACACATTTGTCCGTGGGAATTGTGCGACCTAGCGTGTGGAATAGCGGCTTTCCCAGCCGCCCACGCGAGGTCCGTCACAACTTATAAATTAATGTAAATTTCGTTTTTTTTAACGATATATTAAAAATTAAACAGTTGTGCGAATACTTATTGCTTCAACATTTCTATCGATTAATTGTTTTTTTTTTTGTTAATTTCGTAACTTACATAAATAGCTATTGTTTTTGTACTCTATCTATTTTAGAGATTTCCGAGAATATGTAGAATGTCATGGTTTATAAAAAATAAGTTAATAAATTACAATTTTACATAGTTTTTTTGGAAATTGATCGGTGTACGAATACTTTCTACACTCACTGTATGTATATGTATGTTAACGAAACAAGATAATTCAAATTTAAAGGTTAACGCTATTCTCTAGACTCAGAAATTCTAGATTTTTAATATCTTCAATACTTTTGGATACAGAAGGAAGTCTTTTAAACAAATTCTGTCCAGTTTCTAACAACAATTAACATAGTGCAGAAATTCGTCGAAACTAACAACTTTTATTTCTAAAGAAGGTTTATAAAATTATTAATTTTGTACATTTTATACAGAAAAACTTACACGAAATATAAAAGTCTAACGGTGAGTAGAATCGATAAGTTTTACCTGCATGTAAAAAGCCTCTCCTCTTGTAATAACGAAGCTACTGGCTCTGTCGTCAGTTTGCAGGGCAAACAGGCTCGCGGCTACGATGGACAACGATGCTGAAAGTAAAAGTATTTGAACGTTATGCATGTGTACATTGAAAGTAAAATATTTATCTGAAGGGATATACGTCTTTCTTCTATTTTATTGAAATATCTAAGATTATGTATAATAGAAATACATAAAATGCTCGGAAAATGGAGCATGTTTTCGAACAATTCAAGAGAATCCATCAATTTTTATAAAAATTAATTATACATATCAATTACATTTAACATACATCTCACTAAAAATTATTTTTCTAGTTGAACTTTTTTTCAGAAAATAATTATTAATTTTTTCTTCTTGCATCCTTAATTTTCCTTAACTTTATTAGTTTGTATACATCGATTATGTATCATAACTATTTTCTGCAGATGGCTGAATGTGACGTCAAAATATTGTAATTTTTGTACTTCTTTAAAGTTTTTTATAGGAATCTCACTTCTTTTTATTGTAGATAACTGCAAACAATTCTTCTGCATATACGTGTAATCTGTACACGATTCATTAGTTATTTGCCTAGAAGCGCCCACCCTGGCCCATTGCCGTGGCCGTGATGGGCGAGAATAAAAGTAAACTATGCAAGAAATTTAAATGTTAATAATAAAGTGAGAAAATGAACATAGAAATCCACGCGCAATTTATTGTATTACAATAATATAGAAAAAGAGAGACCAGTTTCAGTCCTTTAAGTTTTCAAAAGTACTCAGAACGCATGAGAGAAAGTTTTGTTGCTAGAAATTTAATTAAATGTTAATGATGAAATGATAAAACGAACGAAGATATCCACTATTTGTAACGCGCAATTCATTGTGATGGAATAGTGTAAAAATGTTGAACACTTGGCAGGTTATGAATGAGATATCTACACTAATGCGCAAAACTTAGGGGACAAACTTTTAAACGGTTCAAAAACATGGAAGTTTTCAACCGATTGGAATTAAACTCCGTGAGGAGTAGTTTTGTAGTATCCTCTGGGCGTGTGTAAAGTTACATGGGCGAGGGTTGATGCGAAGGGGTTAATTCACCCCCCTAAAGGGGAGGTTGTAAAAAACCCGTCTTTGAAACAGGCCAGGGATGACGGAAGGGGTCGAAAAAAATTAAAAAAATATTTAGGGCGACTCTGTTTGATGCCCTCTACAAAATGCACCTCTTGAAATCGCTCTCGGACAAACCCACCCCTCACAACACCCCATCCCCTCTAAAATCCGTAATTTTTGGACGATGGTCTCGATTTTGGACTCGATGCATTCTCTGGATTCCCCTGATCCAGAAAATGCCATCACACATACCGTGCACCCCATAAGCACCCCTTGGTTGGGTGGAGCAGCTCTCAAATTTTCAACCCCCTTCGTAAGGGAGCATTTCCAAACATCGGAGGGCGATGAAATTCATCATGTTTGTTCTCGATACGTTAAGGATGAATGCCGAAAAGGTCCCGTTTCGAAAACTGCCCCCGGAGCTGAAGAGAGGAGGGGCAGAGGTAGGGATGGTCCACCTCCAAGTGTAAGTGTATTCTCGGTACGTTAAGGATCAATGTCATTTAAAGCTCATTTCAAAAACTGCCACTGGAGCTGAACAGGGTGGCCCAGAGTTAGGGGTGGTTCACCCACAGGTGTAGGGGTTGGAACGATGTTTCGTTGCATGGATCACATGTCAAACAGTCCAGGGCATCGGGCTGACACAGTTTTGATGTATTATTCCCGCGTGAATGGCAATAAAATACGAAAATGTCTTTATTAACAGATCCCCAAAGATCAGATTTTTTGAATCACGCTTTCGTTGTCAAATCGGAGCAGATTTGAAAGAGTAGTAAGTGGGCCGGTCGGAAACGGTATTCAAAAGTGGTACGAGACCCTGCGCTCGTAGTGGTCAGCCCACGTTAAATTAGAGTCCGGTCTGGTCTGACCACGTACGGGTGCAGGCCCTCGCTCCGCTTCTGAATGCCGGCCCACTTACTACTCTTTGAAATCTGCTCCGATTTAACAACGAAAGCGTGATTCAAAAAATCTGATCTTCTGGGGATCTGTTTGGGGATCTCATTCACCCTGCAGATCGGTCTGAAGTTGGGGGTGGGTTTTCCAAAAAAAACGACATTTTCGTATTTTATTGCCATTCACGCGGGAATAAGACATCAAAACTGTGTCAGCCCGATGCCCTGGACTGTTTGACATGTAATCCACCCAACGAAACAACGTTCCAAACCTTACACTTGGGGATGGACCACCCCTACCTCTGCCTCCCTCCTTTCAGCTCCGGGGGCAGTTTTCGAATCGGGACCTTTTCGGCATTCATCCTTAACGTATCGAGAACAAACATAATGAATTTCATCGCCCTCCGATGTTTGGAAGTGCTCCCTTACGAAGGGGGTTGAAAATTTGAGAGCTGTTTCACACACCCAAGGAGTGCCTATGGGGTGCACGGTATGTGTGATGGCATTTTCTGGATCAGGGGAGTCCAGAGAATGCATCGAGTCTAAAATCGAGACCATCGTCCAAAAATTACGGATTTTAGAGGGGGTGGGGTGTTGTGAGGGGTGGGTTTGTCCGAGAGCGATTTCAAGGGGTGCATTTTGTAGAGGGCATCAAACAAAATCGCCCTAAATATTTTTTTAATTTTTTTCGACCCCTTCCGTCATCCCTGGCCTGTTTCAAAGACGGGTTTTTTACAACCTCCCCTTTAGGGGGGTGAATTAACCCCTTCGCATCAACCCTCGCCTATGTAACTTTATACACGCCCAGAGGACACTACAAAACTACTCCTCACGGAATTTAATTCCAATCAGTTGAAAACTTCCATGTTTTTGAACCGTTTAAAAGTTTGTCCCCTAAGTTTTGCGCGTTAGTGTATTTCGATTTTCAATTCATATTGGCTAAGTATTGACGAAAATTTTATCCAAAAATAAAAACAAGATTCTACCGTTTGCGAATGAATCATGACATAATATTACGATATCTTTGTCGAACGTGGACCGATTTTATTGATATTGATTTTATTCGAAAGCTAATATGCGATTTACATTAGAAAAATGCCTTTTAATTTAAGAAGTATTGCAGATGTGATTAGATATTAATGAAAGAAGTTTTAGGTTATGTTGGAATTGCCGTTTTACGAGTAAAAGATACGCGGTGGCGTATAATTTTTCATGTACTTTTTCATTGTATGTCGAGACGCTACCGCGTCTCCAGATTATCGACAGAAAGATCTATCCTACGTTAACAATAACGATGCACACTCGTTAAGTAGAATGTGAACAACAAGTGACTGTTGTATAGCCTCAAACCTTACGAAGTGTAATTAGAACGTCTGAATCCAATATCAGTTTTGATTTATCCGAGAAATAATTTTCTTTTAATACTACAAAATATGTAAATTTTAACTGTTTGCTATATTACTGTCTCTGTTTTTTTTCATTAAACAAATTATATGTTGCTTTTATAGAAGAAACGATTTCTATGCGAATCATAGGAACTAGGAACCTGTAATGTGTACGATGTCTGATTAAAACAGTCCACTTCTGCTTTCAGCCTATTTTCAGCCCAAGTTATCCTTGGGCCTGATTACATATCCAAACGTAAAATTTCCCGCTCTTTTCGAGTCCGGCAACAAAAACAGGAGTTCCCATTAAAAGAAAACAATTTGACCTTGAAATTGATCTTGAAAATGAGGATCAAGGTCAAATCCAAGGTCGCCACTGGATTTCTCGTTGACACTTACCTAAGGTGTGACCTTTGTTTTTTAGTTGTATCACTAAACTCGTGAGATATCTAGGAATTTCCATACTTTTTTACCGCCCTGTATATTATACAGGGTGTCCCAAAAATGTTGCAGATCCTTCAAAGGGGTGGGTGATTTGAAACAACTTTTGCGTTGAAATGGTGTTAAACTAACATTTTCGCTAAGGCAAAAGTTTTTGTGTTGAAATAACGTTAAAACAACATTTTCGCTAAGGAAAAAGCTGTTTCAAATCACCCCCCCCCCCCCAACCACCCCTTTAAGAACCTCCAATATTTTTGGGACACCCTGTATACAAGCTATAAGTTCGGACATACGCAGGGTGTCAATTCTACAACAAATTTTCAACAAAAAATTACTCTTAGACATTATTCTCGAGAATTTTCACTTTTAATATTTTTTCCGCGTTTTCGACTTGACGCTCTTTAAACGGCCATAACTCCACCAAATTACAGTGCAAATTTAAAACTAAGTATATCATTCGAAAGGGCGTTAAATTTCCCAACTCCTTGATGCCAAACCAAAATTTATTACGTAGATTTAACAAGTGAAAAATTAGGTCAAACTTTACATTGTGAAAATTTAAAAAAGTGTGACTTATCTCTATCCGTTTTTCGGTTTCAAAGACATAGTTGTTTGGCGGGCACTCTTTGGGAAAAAATTCCTCGAAGTCTCAGCTTTTGAATGGTAGTATCAAAAAAATTGTATGGTGGTATTTTAGAAAGAAAATGACGTTTAAATGCAGAAAAATGTGGGTTTTTAAGTGAAAATCGATATTTTTCAACAAAAATCGACTTGTCACTTTAAAATTAGCTTGAAATCGTGTTTGATGTACTTTTTAATGACACTCCCGAGTCTACCACATTAGGAAATAAACTGTTTTTTTTACACCTCAAGGTTTTATTTTTTTCCACTAAATTATTTTTTTCAAATTTAGACTGTTTTATTCGATCTCCTGTACCGAAAACATCGATATTTTGTTTTGTGAAATCGATCGTGTTCCAATCTCCATATCATTTATCGGTACACCGAGGTAGATTTTGATTAAATAGTCTCTAAAAATTAAAATTCTATGGATGCATATTCAAAAACAATTAGTATTCACCTCTCACTCAGGCTCTACACGCGGTTAAGAGAGGCTTGAGGTATCAAAAAATCGTTTTTTTTCCTACTTGGGACTCTCGGGAGTTTCACTAAAAAATATATCAAACCCGATGTCAAGCTAATTTTAAAGTGACAAGTCGATTTTTGTTGAAAAATGTCGATTTTCACCTAAAAACGTCCGCTTTTCTGCATTCAAACGTCATTTTCTCTCTAAAATACCACCGTACAATTTTTGTTGATACTACCATTCAAAAGCTGAGACTTCGAAGAAGTTTTTCCCAAAGAGTGCCCGCCAAACAACTATGTCTTTGAAACCGAAAAACGGATAGAGATAAGTCACACTTTTTTAAATTTTCACAATGTAAAGTTTGACCTAATTTTTCACTTGTTAAATCTATGTAATAAAGTTTGGTTTTGCATCAAGGAGTTGGAAAATTTAACGCTCTTTCGAATGATATACTTAGTTTTAAATTTTCATTATAATTTAGTGGAGTTATGGCCGTTCAAAGAGCGTCAAGTCGAAAACGCAGAAAAAATATTAAAAGTGAAAATTCTCGAGAATAATGTCTAAGAGTAATTTTTTGTTGGAAATTTGTTGTAGAATTGACACCCTGCGTATATCCGAACTTATAGGTAGACACCCTGTATAATATATTATTATATAACATTATAATATGTATACAAAAAAAATACGTAAATGAGAATTCATAAATGCAGTCGACTGCAACTGTCCCGGTTGATCCCACAAGATTAGACGGTATCGCTTAACGCAATTGGATCCACCGCAGACATTCGATTCTACGTCTGAATGTAAGTAGGCCACTAAGTAGACAAGAGACTGGTAATCCTATCGTAGACGACGGATTGCAAAACTTTCAGTCTAACCTGGACCAAAAGTACTTCTTCGCTTCAAATGCGCTACAGAGTTCTCACGCGTCTTGATTCATCATGCTTCGAGTATATTTTGTACCGTCCCGCGTAATTGTAAAAACCGTGATACCATGAAGAAGAAAAAAGAATTTTCTGTACAAATATAACTCAGAAGTGCAAAAAAATATGTTCAGGAATAAAAAAACGACGTGACAAAAGTGTATTAGGAATAGAGTGTTCGGCAGTAAGGAAGTGTTTGAAACAGTGTAAACGAGTGGCTGAGACTTGGATTTTAAATGAAATGTACATTTAAATAGACTTTAATGTGTGAACCATAAGTTACAGATTAATAACCAAGTTCAATCGAAGATCTTGTAAGTTATTTGAAATTTGGTTAATGTGGAAACCATTTTTTAATTCTTCTATATAATACGATAGTTTCAGAGATGGCCTATTGCAGCTAAAAGTTTAGGGTGTTGTTTCACCCCCCTGATATGAAAACGAGCCAATATAAAAAATTACGTATATCTTATTTTTCGGCCTATTAAAACATATCCGAGAATGAAAACAATCAGAGGCGGGCACCTAAAAAGCTTTCCTTGCGAGTGTTAGAAACATCTCCTAGTGTTCCAAGTCCCAAGTAGAATTTGGGGATGTTTTTCGTAAACTTATCGTTAGTGCGTTAAGAGTCCGTTTAAATCCTTAACACGTGTTGTTACTTTTAAACAGCAAAAGATATTGAGAAATGTTTCAAATAAAAATAATACTGTTTCTAAACATCTAGAACCTGTCTGAAAAAATTGCATTTATTACATTGAATATTTTCCAATTGTTTTACATTGTAATTGCAAGTAGTTTCTGTCATATGTCAAATCCTCTTCTCACACTACAGTCTTACTAATAATTCCAATGTAAACATTTAATGAATTCCATGTTACAATTATTTGCTATTCACAGATTTTCAAAACGTCGCAATGCAGGAAGTTGAAACGCCAATAAAATAAAAGATTGATATAAAAAATTGAAAGTTTATGTCCTTTTTATATCTTCTACGATTAAATCACATTTTTAAATTACATATTAGAAATAAAAATAATTTTACCTACAAATGCACGGGCCTTAGAAAGAAGAACTACTTTTATAAGAAACATTCTTTAAATATTTTCTAATTTAAGATTAATGTATTCATGAATAAAAGGGGTGGCTTTGGTGTAAGTGGTGTTCCGGATAGAATCAGGCTCGTGTTGCGAATGGAGGCGACGACGACTGTTGATTAAAAAGATAGGCGTTCCTTCGCGGTCAAGTTCGCACTCGCGTAAATCGGCAGTTGCGATTCACGGCGAAAAGGCTAATCAGTTGGGGAGTGGCTTGACCACCCTCAGACTTTACAGACCTCACTGGGGCTCGCTCCGCGTATCTGCAGGTCACCTCTGCGCGGCAAAGCCCAAAAGGCCGACCCGTGGCAAGCAGGCTGCGAACAAAACCGTGGAAGGCGTCATGGTACGCTACATGATAGCGGACGGATAAGATGATTTTGGATAAGGCGCAAGCAATGCGCACCGTAAGTCGTCTCCGCATCCATTCGGCTTTCGAGATGCGAAATTAGGGTACCGGGAGATTTGAGTGTCGAGTCACGTCTTAGAAACGAATACGTTAAGCCGGTAATATTCTTATTCGGGCGACGCGGAGAATAAAACGAGCGGTCGACAATATTTTACAACGGGCGTGGGAAACGTAGGGCTGCTCTGGAATCTCGAGTGGGTCCGACGCTCTGCGAGCGACCGTACCGTTGGGTCGGAAAAACCCATGGGTGGCGCGGGCTTTCCGTAAGGCGCCGGACGGCCGCCCGCCCTGGTCGCTAACAGTGATGGGCTGTCATGGGATTTCTTACCAGATGCACTTGACTAGAATTTAGGAATAACATTGGGTCCCAATATGAGACAGGATGTGCGCGTTAAGGGGTTCCATAAGTCTCCTGGAAGCGCCCCTGTGGCGCTTCGGGTACGCGTATAGTTAAACAAAGGGCTGTCGCTGTGACGTCAACTTGCGCATAAACAAATAGAAATCCCGCGACAGCGCATCTCTGGTCTCCGAGAACGTTGGCGACGAGGGTGAGAGTGGGAAGCGAGACGCCCTGATTGGGCCTTATTCCGACTCGAGGCCCGCTAGCGCACCCCTAGGCGAGCGGAGGAGTGACAACGTGGGCGAAGAAGGGGTAGCGCGAGGCATCGTCGGCCGGCACCCCAAACGACGGAGTCAACTCGATTTAGACAACCTTCAACAAGGGGCGACTCTACTTCGAAACGGGCATTACACTGCGAGTCTTCGGGCGATAATTGTAATTCTCAAATTATAATAAATTCCAAAAGATCTTAGTTTTCGTAAATCGGAGAGTTTTATTTCCTATACCGTGTCTGCACGCTTTATCCCGAACAAGTGGATATCTCTGCCTTAAAGAGACGAAAAATAGCAATAATAAAATACACCGCAGTTTTTAGATTGGACCAATGATCGGTGCGCAAACTTCGATTAAAATACTGTTAGGGGCCGTTAATTAATTACGTAAAGGTCTCGAGGGGGGAGGAGAGGTTATAAAAATCTCTACATGACCTTACTTCGGAGGGGAGGGTGTGTAAAAGACATTCTTACGTAATATTTTACTACAAGTCGAGATTCGCCCGTGAACGAGTGATTGATTATCACTAGTTTACAAAATGAAAAAGAAAAAGAAATGTACATTCAATGCCATAGTTTTTTTCTTATGTATTATGGTCTACTAAACTCGAAAATCGTAAGAAAAAATTTTTCTATGGACAGGTTTTTTTTATATGAATTTTTGAATTTTGTTTCGATTTTTTTCTGACATACGTACACATTGCAGGCTATATCTCGAGTTAGAAACGTTTGATTGAGTCGCGCGAGACGCCATTTTAAAGGTACTCGAATTTTCAATAATTGCTTTTCACATTAC
>NC_071976.1:14704427-14711473 GCF_026283585.1 Hylaeus volcanicus
CAAACGAAACTATTGGAAGGTACCATCAGGTATTAACGAAATACTATTGTTTTCTATAAAAAAAAAATTAATTTTTGAAAAGTCGGGTGCCATGTTCGCATAGCTGCAGCCCACGACGGAAGAGCGTGTTTTCCGTGAGAAAAATACGCGAGTAACAAACGGACCTTCGTCGTTGGCTCCAAGAGCATGATTCCGAATGTATGAGATTGCGGACAACTAGGAACCGAGTAACGAGCAATTTCGCGGTGCTCATTTTGCCTGTTCGAATGACCCATAAAGACGGTTCTTGTTCGTTCGGCTGTCTGTGTAAATCTCCCACTTACTTCTTTTTTCTTTCTCCTTTGGGAGGAGGGGGAGGGGGGGGGGGGGTAGAAGTAGGGAAAGGAAAGCGGAAAATGTCACATTCCGCGTATCCAGAGTCGCCGAATGGAATTCGATACGGTAATGGGAACGTAAGAATGACCTGCTCCTTGCAGAACGTTAGATCTCTGTCGAGAAAGCTTTAACCTTTTTACTGTTGAATCAATCAGTGGCGAGGAAAGCACCTGTGCTAAATTAATTTACTTTCTAATATAACTAGCTGGTTATTGTTGCTCGTTTAATTCATATATTTATATATTCATGTTTATTTTGTGTGCGACCCTTTACGGGGCACACAAGGAACTTCCCAATTTTCGATTACAGCGCCATTTATCGCGAAAAAAAAAATGTTTGAAACTAGTGTTTTGAAAAGGTCTCATAGCCAGCTTTCACAGTGCATGATAAAAAATGAGGTGTTCCATTAAAAAAATTGTGTTGATCTTGACGTGACTTTGACCGGTCCTTTGAAGGTCAAACGGACACGATCGTTCAATAGAATTTTTAAAACCCCAAAAACATTTCTCTAAACCATTCTTCTTACAAATGTTCCATTTTGGAAATATTTGACTGTTTCCATACTTTTAGAGCATCCTGTATGTGTATATAGTACATGTGTTATACATATGCATACAAATGTAATAATAGTAATATATGTATATATATTATTTCCGTTTAGTTATTCACTCATAAATTTATATTCTCCGATCTAGATTACGTTATTGAGTTAAGTTTTCTTAAAAAAACTGAAAAACTACTGGGCCGAATTAGAACAAAATCTAATCAGCTCTAAGTTAGATTGATACACATCTAGTAGCATATGCGCGCGCACGCACGCACGCACGCACACGAACAATTTGTTAAAAATAGGCTAAAATAACTCCAATGATCTTGAAACGTAGAGATCTGCTAAAAAATCGATTTTTCATTTTAGGGGCAAATACAACAACTTCCCTATAAATCGGAAAGTTAATTATACGTGTATACATAAGAAAAAGTTAAATAGTCAAGTAAAGAAATATGCTGAATGAAACAAGAAGTGTTTGGTAATGATAAGTAACATTATGTACAAAAATTAAATGGAAATTTTAATTCATACCATTTTTAACTAAATTCTGTTGATTTTTCATGAAATTACAATAAAAAATATGGAACTAAATTTATCGTATGAAATTCTTTAAATTAACTGTACCTATATATATTTTTATTTATCTAACAATATTCTATAAATATACTCTTTTATACATATTTAACTGAAGTTTTTAAGTAATATAACTGAAAAACAACTGTATATGCTAAAATTATATCTCACTCCAACTACTGATTAAAGTATACGAGAAAAGCAAATATATTGATACGATTGAAACACTATGATAATACAAATTGTGTTTTGACAATAATAATCCTACAAATCACTGGTTAAATCAATAATTCAAGTCGAATTGTTTCATAGTTAGTTATTCATTCTAATAATTATTATGCTTTCTATAACCAATGAAATTATTAATACTATAAAATACGTTTAATAGATATGATTAATCCGATTAATTCATATAGTTAGTTCCCCTATACTTGTATTATATTTTCATTGAACGAATTTTCATTTATATTGGTATTATATGTTTTATTTGAAATTATTTGAATATGAATGATACAAAATATTTACCAAAGTGAAAGAAATGTTTTGTAAACTTTTAGGAGAAGTTCTAGGTAGAAGTTTAAACTTTCTGAAAAAAGGAACAAAATTTCATCGTACGAATGAAGAAGATAAATGAGAATTCATATGATCGTAGTGTCATGGACGTAGGTGATTTCTATCGATACAGAACGTACGACATTTATTAAAACGGATAACGTCGACAAGATACATTAAAGCATAAATCTGGGTGAAATACGGCTCGAAATTTTATTTTCAACACTTTTCATGCGTAGGCGAAGATGCATTGAGATTTCATATGCGTGAAATGTTTGAAGGTTATTCCTATAAATTATAGCATAACTTAAAGAGAATCCAATTAACGGCATTAATTGAATACGCTTCATGCATAACTGAAATTGTTAAAACTTTACAATTTTTATATATATTATGTACACTATACCACAATTTTAAAGTTTTAACAATTTAAAGTATAAATAAGAAATATTTGTTCGTGCTTATTTGTATATAATCTATATTTTATATGATACGTATACTTTCTTTAGAATATAATATAACACGTTTATATGACAAATGTTTCAGTAATAGTTAAATAATGTTTTTATACTCTATTTGTATAATTATAGATGAATTATGTATTCGTTTTCAGATAAAAGTGAAGAAACCAAATTACAAATTTAATTCAATATTTATAATTATCGATAACGACTAAACTGATCTTATTTCAATTTTTTAAAAACTGTTTTTCATCTGAAATTACACGTAACGAAAATTAGCGAAATGAGACGCAAGTCAGGACGATATCATGTCTATTCCTTCGAAGTTCGTTATTATATTTATTCTTTCAACTCCTAAATTGGAAAACACTGCTTGTTGCTAATAATAGTTTCGATTAGATAACTGAAACAACACGTTGACTAATAAATTGCTTGTTCCGAACCCTTTGAAGATAACGATGACGATTATGTAATCAGCTGATCGTTCATTTCTCAGAATGAATGACAAACTGTGCAATAACTTACACGACGTTCACCTTATTTGCAACTGGACGGGGAAATAAGATTAAAAATTTCAGTATTATTAGTACCATAATCATATAATCTCCGAAACAGATGGTTCTTGAGGTGTAAATGTTTTCGTTACCTCTATTTTCTTGTATCAAAGTGTAGTAAATCTCGAACGATTTAATATTATATAATATGTACATATAAAGGAAGACATTTCATTCGAGCAAGAAATATTCACTCGACTGTAGCGTTTAAGTACAAAAGTAATTACTGTACCAACTTCACTGAGGTCGACTCGAAACATCAACCTCGCTAACGGAGTCTTTCAAGATTTATCGCTTTGAATATTAAAACGTAATACTGCTCTAGACGGACATTTCTCAATTGCAAGAGATTCTTTTGAAAACAACCAACATGGCGATTACTATTTTGACGGAAACTCCGTGATTTTGTTGAAATTCGATAAAGCATGTAACAGGCAGCTAGTTTGAATGAAATACATTAATCGAAAGGAACGGTTTAATAATCAAAATAATTAATATAAAGGGTATAGCCGGATAAGGGGGTCAAATGTACCCTTAAGCCAAATTGATCAATGAACATATCACTTAATATAATAATAGAGTGTTAAAAAAAAACCATTTGTGGCAAGTTTCAACCCCGTACCTTTACTGGAAGGGTAATTACAGGGCAAAATGTAATTTACAGTTTAAGCTGTATAACTTTTGTTGTACTGTATCAAAAATTTTGAAAAAAATTACAGATAGTCTACTTTATGGCACACATGTTTTTGAATTTTTTCAGAATATTTCACTGCAAAATGGATTTTTAAAAAATTCGAAAAGTTTAAAAATTATTCTTTTTGATAGAAATTATGAGATGACCATGTTTATATTTTTACGCTGTTAGTGTTTTGTTATGATTATTAATCTATAATTTTTTCAGATTTTTGGAAGTGGTGGAAAGATGTTGGAAAAATCAAAAACCGATATTTGTTTATATTATTACCTTAATTTTTGATGTGACCATGTTCATATTGTGACAGTTTTAATACCTTATGATCGTTATCAATATATAATTTTTTCAGATTTTTTGTAGAGGTGTATCACATACAAAGAAATTATAAATCGATATTTCCTTTCGTGCGTAGAACAGTAATATATTCGAGTTTTTGATATTTTTACTGCATTGAATGGTTATTATGTACATGTTCAAAATTGTATATATCAATATGTAACAAATAATATAAAACTTAAAACATTAGAAAAAATGTCGAAAAAGACCGATGAATACTTAATTTTTAGATGAGTCATTGTTGTGAATTTAGATATGCCAGGCTTATTCTATGGACTTGTTTTCTTTGATATTGAGATTTTCGGTGAGTATTTTGTTATTTCGTTTATTTACGTTTATAGTCAGGAGAACTTTTAGTCCTCAAGGATTAACAGGAAATTCTGAATTTTGTTTGTTTGTGAATAACAATTGACGTATCATAAACCAATGGAGTTGGGTTTTCCTTGGGAAGGCCAACGTAAGGTTGGGAAATATTCACGAAGTAAGACTATTTTGAAGAGTCGTGCTGATATGACTAGAACTGTTTATTTTATTGTATTATATAAATAAAGATAAGTGAACATTATTCAAATGGTTACGGGAGCAAAGTCAAAACTTACATACGGAATTTGATAATTCATAACCTAACGTAATTCTTAAAATCTTAACTTGTTCAATACATGTAAAACTACTTTTAATATGCATATAACGACCATACGATGCAATAATAATATCAATTTATAATTTTTTTGTATGTGATACACCTCTCCAAAAATCTGAAAAAAATTATATATACTGATATTATTTATTGGTAACGATAATAAGCTATTAAAACTGTCACAATATGAACATGGTTACATGAAAAATTAAGGTAATAATGTAAACAAATGCCGGTTTTTGATTTTTCCAACATCATCCTACCCCTTCCAAAAATCTGAAAAAATTATAGATTAATAATCATAACAAAACGAATTCTCGAATTTTTTAAAAATTCATTTTACAGTGAAAAATTCTGAAAAAATTCACAAACACGTACGCCATGAAGTAGAATATCTGTAATTTTTTTCAAAATTTTTGATACAGTACAACAAAAGTTATACAGCTTAAACTGTAAATTGCATTTTGCCCTGTAACTACCCTTCCAGTAAGGGTACGGATTAAAACTTGCCACAAATGGTTTTTCTTTAACACTCTATTATTATATTAAGTGATATGTTCATTGATCAATTTGGCTTAAGGGCACTTTTGACCCCCTTATCCGACTATACCCTTTTTACAACTTTTGTTTACAACTTTTGAAATGCAACCTTATATTAATTTTTAATCGGACGGGTCGTATATGACATGTCATATTAGATATTTTATGACTACTTTATTAAATATTTAAAATGTATATGTAGAATCTTCTACACTCTGATCTAATCTCTCAATTAACTACTTTTCTGTTTCGTCAATACGAGCAGTGTGATTGTTAAACTGCGGATCTTTATGCATTTATAGGAAATTTGAATGTACAAGAAACTAAAAAATGCAAACAATATGCAAAACTATAAAAAAGATTGAAAGTAAAGTTCATGTTATACTATTTGTAGAGTAAAATAAATTCCTATTTAGATTCAATTTTTGTAGGCACGTTCACGAAGATTTTATTTTGCATAAAGATCCGCAGTCTAGTGATTGTAAAACGAAAATGACCTCTAACACTCGGAGGTCTGTGGAACGTCAGAGCAGAAAGAACAATAACACGAATCGCTACCACGTTCAACTGGCCCAGTTACTCAATTCTTCATGCGGTGCGTGCGAACGCGCAAATCAAAGGACCACTGCGCCGTGACAAATTACATTTTTGTTCATGCACCTTGACGAGCATGTTTACGATTTTCGCGAGGGTATCCAGGTCGCGAGAAGAAAACTCGTTCATGACGACGCGATCCAAGGGAAATATTAAACATCAACTTTTTCTGCGGTATTACGTCGGTAGCATTTCATGGCTTTCAACAGTTTGCGGTTCAGTCTGCTGAAGGAAATTGCATGTCCTGACCTTCGCGTCGTCTTCAAATTTACATTCGTCTTTATGCTGTGACGCGTAACGAACGTCAAAATTGTCCGAGAAAAACACGTTTAGAATTCTCATACCGTTCGTCCAACGATTGAAGCAGATTGCTATAACATGTGTTGGATTACGGGATCGTGTTTCACAATTTTACGCTGTTTTTTTCCAACATGTACCGTGAAGAATTGAAATAAACAATAACAAACCCCATGTATTGAACTATTACATACTTTCATTGTAGTCTTTTCCGAAACCAATATAATTAATAAAGAATACAATTTTTATTTAAATTGCACTATATTCTTGTAGACAATAAGAAAAATGATAAATTTATAAATTACAAATAATTAAACAAGCATGGTTGAAACTTATTATACATTATCCCTTCGGCTCTTTTGTTAAGAGTCCTCTTTAGTTAACACCTATATATGTAGTATGGACAACGTATGATAATTATAGGAACCTCTCAAGAGCCAAACTCATCAATTCCACCAAATAAAAAGTAAGAAAATTTTTAAAATTTTTGTATACTATTTTCCTCTTTTGTATTAAAATTTGCTTTATTATCAAGCATCTTTGTTCATTATATTACAGCAACATCACGCAACTCCACTTTAATTACCTCTCCTAAGCTAGCAGGATCAAATCAGCAGAATCATATCGGACTTAGTAGAGTACTTATTTTACTAAGTACTAAGTAGTAAGTACTAAGTATTTGGTACTGAACTTGTACTAATTTGTACCACCAACAGGTATTTTGTATCTGTTACCGTTATCTAGGAAATCATGACGCTGCTAGCTTAATATTAAGCTAGTAGCGCCACGATTTTTTCGAAAATGGCACAAAAGAGGTAGAAAATTATTGTTGGTGATACAAATTAGTAAAAAATAAATACTAAATATTCGACTAAGTCCGATA
>NC_071976.1:14711483-14718245 GCF_026283585.1 Hylaeus volcanicus
TACAAATTAGTAAAAAATAAATACTAAATATTCGACTAAGTCCGATATGATTCTGGCGATTTGGTCCTGCTGGCTTAAGAGAGGTACTTTAATTGATCTCACATGTATCATTGGAGTCTGATTTCATGAATCGAGAATTTTCCGTAGTACGTTATACGACTAGACAGGTCGACAGAATCAAGGTTTACTAGTTACAACAGGTCAGTATCATTTCATGAGTCATAAGTCTGTGCCATTGAATGTCATAAATGAAGGCATTCGTTGATATCAATTTTCATGATCGTAATCTTATAAGTGACTTAACAAGTTTCAAAAATTGTAAAATGATTCATCTTCAACATTTGCAACATATTGTGTTTTTAATGTCGCAGTGTAATTTCCTCTGTTAACTTTGTGAATATTTCAAATTAATATCAGTACTATAAGCATTAGCGATATTTGTAATCACCTTCCGAATCTGTACTCTCATCTTTAAAAGTGGATCACAATTCCCATGAATTTCGTTGAAAAACAAGCTATATTTTCTCAACTCGTTCCGTTTCCATAATATCGTGACTGTGCGAACGTAATTACTTGCTACATTTTCTCAATGATTTCCATTGTAGGTCGTTTTTAAAATTCGTACCGTTCTAGATTTTCTATATTTAAATCTACACATCCGTGTTGCGCGTGAAATTAGCGATCAGTCAGTAAGTTAAAAAAAAATGAAAATAAAATTTGAATGCCAAATAACAATTACATTTTTTATTTGAAGAATATAATGAATTTATTTGTCACTTTTTATCCGCAAATAAAAAGTCATTACAGTATCTAAAATTGGAAAAAGCAATAAGTCTAAATCACTCAGCAAAGTACAAGTTTTTCCTATTTTAGTGAAAAACACTTCATTGCCAATTATCATTTATGTTATTTGCACTCTTAACCCACTCACTGCCATCTACGAGATATCTCGTAGTTCAAGTTGATTGTATTAGGGGAACCAGAAAGTAATGTCGTTTATTTTACATTAAATTCAAACAAATAAATCTATAATATGTTTTTATTTTTAATCAATTATGTAATTCTCCTCGTTATCAATAACCTTCTGCCATCTAGTGTGCAAATTTTCAATACCTGATCGATAAAAATTGATTGGTACACGGTGAGCTGGTAAATAATAAACAAGTATTTGCATTCGCAGAAACGACATTACTTTCTAGTCTCCCTAATAAGTACTCAAGGGATAAATTTATAGCGACAATAGAGACAAAAGACGACAATAAATTTTCTTTTTAAAACAACAAATTTAATATCACTTTTTATTATCAAAATAATAACCTAGATTTCTCAACTGTATTAAATTGGCATCCAAGGCAAAACGTTTTAAATTTGCCTGGCAGTGAATGGGTTAACGATACTTGGTATATATTTCGATAAACCTACATAAATTTCATTGTCATATTCAACAAACTGATCATTCATTTTTTGTACTATGTCTTTTTTACATTATAAAAAGATTCCCTTATAATTAGTAAAATATTTAACACTATAGGTGTAGTTTAAAAACGAATAACGATGCGAATTTGCATCTTCCTTCAAAAATCTGTTAGAATCAAAATTCACTGAAATAACTATTGAATTTAAAGTTCATGAAAATAAATGCCATTGTAAAGAGTCACTTGTACGTGCATCGAGAGACGTTTAGCATGCTGGTACAGCCTGCGCGAAGCAACAAGTTTCGCGGGCTGTAAATTAAAGGTAATTAAAATGGAAGTTATTGCTCGAACGGTAGATAACGTGCGTTCCAAGCACGTTCCTCTGTTCGAGCAATCGTTACATGATTAGGAACGCGGCAAGTAAAGAGCCGTAAAGCCCGTGTAGGAAATAACTAGCAGGAAACAAGCAACTACGCGATCCTTTGACAGATTTTGATCGTCTCCAAGGTAACTCTGCTCGCGCTGAAAAATAATTAGAGACGCCGCGGCACGCCGGTTTCTCTCATAATTCGCGTGGGCGCTAGCAACGGTACATAGCAGCGCCAGTTATCCAGCTAAGCGGTACAAACATAATTGATGATCAGCAGAATCCAAACTAATCGCAGTATTAGAATTTAGTATTTAGAGTTACTCGTTAATCGATTAATTTATTTACGAATAACTAACGATCTCACGGACGTACTGATGCTTGTCTGGAATTGTTTCATTCGCAAAGTTTGTAAGAATATTCAATTCTTTAGCCTAATTGTAGTTTTGTATGGTGTTGAACCTTTAGCGGCTAAAGTATACAGGGTGATCCGCTCGCTAGTAGACACAATGGACAACCACAACAATAGTTGACCGTCATTGTAGACTCTATGACGGTGACCCTCGCAACGAAAGCGGCTGTACGGGTGAAAATGTGTGTGCCGAGCACAAAATTCCTCATCAATGACAATTTCTTATTGGAATATATCGCGAGAAATTTAAAAATTGCACAAACATTTTAGTTATACTCCCTACATATATAGTTTTTGATTTTTTGTACTATCTTAATAGTTGTTATTTTATCGTTTTCTTAACAATTTGGAATATTTATGTTCGACAAACAAGAAATTTCAACAAGTCGAAACACGTGAAAAATATAATCAGATATACTTGTCTGTAGTATCATTATTTTTATTGGGTTTAAGTATTAGGTTGTCCCAAAAGTTTCTTTCGCTTTATTAATAAGTAATACATGCACAATATTTTATGTTTTATGTTACATTACTGAATTGTGCACGATTCATTTTCCTCCATTAAGGTCGATTCAGACTATACGACACGGATCGTCACGTTCCGGCAACGACACGTACCGGCACCGACACGACAAAACATTAAAATACGCGTTTTAATGAAACTATTCACACTTAACAGACACCGACTTGAACGTTCCGTCAACGGGAATAGTGTGAATAATTCCATTAAAACGCGTATTTTAATGTTTTGTCGTGTCGGTGCCGGTACGTGTCGTATAGTCTGAATCGATCTTTACTGTTACAACATGAATATCTATGAAATTAGATTGTTTATTTATATAAACACGACCACATAAAATAATTGAGTGCAACTCGCGAAAGAAACTTTCGGGACAATCTAATAGTTACTTATTGATTAGCAATGATTTCGAATATTTTTAGAAAAAGCATCTATCACTGTCCGCGCGGTGTAATACATAGTTGCCTGAGGGAAAAAGGCTCCAATATCCCCCAATTTGCAGAAATGCAAGATGTGCAGACTCTTTATCACAGAAAGTAACTACAACTATTCACTGAAGTAATCTACAACGCTGATTTTATTGACCATTCACGTGGAAACTGGCGCTTCGAATTCCAAGAAACAAGTTTATGGAGATTGTCAATGGAAGATCAGGTTCGACTACAGCTTTGAACGCGTACGAGTTTCGATACGCATTCCTGGCTAATCGATACGATGTATCTCGTTAATGTTGCATCCGTTAACTCTAGGCAGACGATTAATTTTCGCAGACACCGGAAACACTATTTTAAACGCATGCGTTATTTTGTGTCTTCGCTTTACATAATCCCAAAGTTCGTATAACTCCTCTGTGGCAACGACCTGGATGACTGAATTTGGAACAAATATGGATTCTTTTACTCGCAAGTTCATTCCTTCTTACGCTTCTATACGTTTAGTTAATTTTCGCAGAAATCGATCCGCGATGACTGTTGCGTGCGCACATGTGTGTATTTCGTGAAACGCGTCTAGGATAAAACAATAAGAAGCAACACAACATTTTTCGACTTTTTGCAAAAAAAAACGGGTAAAAAATGAGAAATCCCCAAATTTTTTGATAATGGAATCACCCCGAAGACATGCTCTACAAAATGCAACAGGTTTCATCCCGATTGGTCAAGCTGTCTGGACGTAATCGAGTAACATACATAGAAAAAAAGAAAACATGTCGAATTAAGTAACCTCCTCCTTTTCGAAGCCGGTTAAAAATGTCTACGTGCTTCTCAGTATTCATTATTGTGTTTGCATTAACCCTTCGCATCAACCAACGCCAACGCAACTTTGCACACACCCAGAGGACACTTGAAAACTACTCCTGACGAAGTTTTACGAAAATCGGTTAAAAACTCCCATAGTTACGACGTTTTGAAAAACTGTCCCCTGAGTATCACGGGTCAGTGTAGAATGTGTCCGAATTGTAACGATATCATTGCTCTTAATTTTTAAATTAGTGTTATGTTATAGGTTTAGAGTTATGTTGTGAAACAGCTACTACTGTACTTATCTCATTCGTCGTAGCATAACCAGAATGTTACATATTTCGTATTCTTTTTTCTTTCTGTTCTGTGTTCTATTTATTACGTTACAATCAATACGTTAAATAAAAATAAAAAATAACACATCGCAATACTCAAATACATTTCGTTAAAATCACTTTGTAGCTTTGTTTAAAGGAAAATTGTTGGTTGAGCAATAAGTACACTCTGTATGAGCAAACTTAGGGAATGAAGGAAATTTAAATATAAATGACGTATTTCAATCACCCGCTGAATTTTATTGTACCATAAATTGCTTATAGATGCGTGGATCGGATACACTAACAGCCAGGGATAAATTAAACGGTATAGATTTTCCTGTTTATAAACTCGCGAGGAATTTTCCGGGTGTGTAATATTCGACGCATGGAGAGAAAATTAAATTCCACCCCGCGTGTAAACACATACATACATATATTCCCGAAATATGTCAACTTTGCGTTCGATATATGTAGATACAGCTAAAGGCTTTCCAGGCGAGAAAATTGTATTTTCAATTCAAACTTCTGGAATAATTAATGCACGCAATCGCCGTCAGAACCAGCTCTAAATAATCGGCAATTAAATATCCTCGGAGGCGTTTATTAGAATGAAGAGAAAACTTTTAATAGAAATCTGATTCGAACGCGATGAAAGGATACAGCTACATCTATTGTATGGAGAAAGGAGGATTAGTTTTGGTAAGAATTCGGTGTTCTATCGAGATAGATATTTTAGCGAGGTCTGCTGCTTACAGAAATTACTCGACACTGTACATATTTTATTTACAAGTGGAGGCCACGAAGTGTGGGTTTCCAATTGGGGTACGCTTTACCACAGATCTTCTTCATCAGCAAAAAATTCAGCCATGTCTCGACGTTTTTTTAGATAACTCACCATTTTCCAAAGATCACGTTGTTGGATCTATTAGGTACCGGAAAAAAGTTCGTGCGGATTTTCAGAGAAAAATACAAATACTCAAATCTGTTTTAGATCATAGGTTTATTCAACGAAATAATTTATAATCACCATTTATCGGCAATTTCATCAATGACTTCATCAATTTCTTTGCAAAAAGTATCTGCAGTAATAGTCTGCCACGTGGAAGAAAATCAACATGAACGATAGCTCGTGTAGTCCACCAAACAGTGATCAGTACCTTTTGTGAATGGAGACTCGGTTTTTGTATGAAACCTTCCTTCTGAACCCAGTGGTGTGATCGTCGTACATTATCATGTTCCATCCACTTTTCATCACAAGTTAAAATTCGATCGATAAATGGATATTGCAAATGCTCAGCCGGGAGTATTCGTTCTCTTCAGTTAAACGGTGCGATATCCATTTGTCCAATCTTTTGTGAAAATTAAGTGAATGATGTCGCCTTCTTGTGGTAGATTCTTCACATTCGAATAGTTGAGCAAGCTTAGAACATCTTTTCCTTGGATTTGAATTTACGTACTCGATGAATCTTTCGTCTTCGATGACAGATGGACGCCCTGAACGCGGTTCATCATCTAGCGATTCATTTCCTTCTTTGAACCTTTCAAACCATTTCTGTGCGGTTCTTTCACTAACAGCACCTTCCCCACAAACGCTACAAATGCGTCTTGCTGCATTTGCTGCTGTACTGCCTAGTTTAAATTCGTAAAGAATAAAAGCACGAATTTTTACTCTTTTGCTGTCCATGTTTACTGTTCCTATAGCTACACAACAACGAAACAATTGAACTTCACAGAGCATGCATACCAATTACAAAGATCAAGCTATAAATTAAACCAAACTCATGTCTTACAGTTGCAACTCATGTCTTACAGTTGTCTTACAATGAATTTTCACTTATACATTTACGAGTCGCAAAAGTCGTATCCTGATGAGATTGGACAACTTGTTCTCGCGTATCCCAAAAATGTTGGAGGTCCTTGAAAGGGATGGTTCGGGGGGTGATTTGAAACAACTTTTTCCTTAGCGAAAGTGTTGTTTCAAATCACCCCTCCCCAAACACCCCTATCAAGGACCTCCAACATTTTTGGAACATCCTGTATACTACACTAGCGGACAAGCAAACCAGAACGATTTTTCAAATGCTCATAACTATGAGAGATTTCAACCGATTTCGGTGAAACTTCGTGAGGAATAGTCTTCAAGTGTTTTCTGGGTGTGTGCAAAGTTGCATTGGCGAGGGTTGATGTGAAGGGGTTGATTCACCCCCCTAAAGGGGAGGGTGTAAAAAAACGCCTCTTTGAAACAGGCCAGGGATGACGGAAGGAGTTGAAAAATTCAAAAAAATCTTTAAGGCGACTTGATGCCCTTTACAAAATGCACCCCTTGAAATCCCTCTCAGACAACCCCCCCCCCCCCACAACCTTCCATCCCCTCTCAATGCATTCTCTGGACTCCCCTGATCCAGAAAATGCTATCACTCATACCGTGCACCCCATAGGCACCCTTGGGGGGGGAGGGACAGCTCGCAAATTTTCAACCCCCTTCGTGACGGA